>NC_051862.1:51319665-51540858 GCF_015732765.1 Culex quinquefasciatus | reverse complement strand
GTTGTACTTCGTTCAGTTACGTATTGCTTATTTAATTATAATGACCAATCACCCAATGCACTCGAACAGCGACATAAAGAGACGGAAAACAGAAAAACAGGACTGAGCGTCCACACAGGCACCGCACTACTGATGCCATTATTTAATTATAATGACCAATCACCCAATGCCTCGAACAGCGACATAAAAGAGACGGAAAATAACACGAAAAAACAGGACTGAGTGTCCACACGGCAACGCACTACTGATGCCATTATTTAATTATAATGACCAATCACCCCATGCACTCGAACAGCGACATAAAGAGACGGAAAATAACACGAAAAAACAGGACTGAGCGTCCACACAGGCACCACTACTGATGCCATTATTTAATTATAATGACCAATCACCCCATGCACTCGAACAGCGACATAAAAAGAGACGGAAAATAACACGAAAAACAGGACTGAGCGTCCACACAGGCACCGCACTACTGATGCCATTATTTAATTATAATGACCAATCACCCCATGCACTCGAACAGCGACACATAAAGAGACGGAAAATAACACGAAAAAACAGGACTGAGCGTCCACACAGGCACCACACTACTGATGCCATTATTTAATTATAATGACCAATCACCCAATGCACTCGAACAGCGACATAAAGAGACGGAAAATAACACGAAAAAACAGGACTGAGCGTCCACACAGGCACCGCACTACTGATGCCATTATTTAATTATAATGACCAATCACCCAATGCACTCGAACAGCGACATAAAGAGACGGAAAATAACACGAAAAAACAGGACTGGTGTCCACACAGGCACCACTACTGATGCCATTATTTAATTATAATGACCAATCCCCATGCACTCGAACAGCGACATAAAAGAGACGGAAAATAACACGAAAAAACAGGACTGAGCGTCACACAGGCACCGCACTACTGATGCCATTATTTATTATAATGACCAATCACCAATGCACTCGAACAGCGACATAAAGAGACGGAAAATAACACGAAAAACAGGACTGAGCGTCCACACAGGCTGCCTACTGATGCCATTATTTAATTATAATGACCAATCACAATGCACTCGAACAGCGACATAAAAGAGACGGAAAATAACACGAAAAACAGGACTGGCGTCACACAGGCACCGCACTACTGATGCCATTATTTAATTATAATGACCAATCACCCAATGCACTCGAACAGCGACATAAAAGAGACGGAAAATAACACGAAAAGGACTGAGCGTCCACACAGGCACCGCACTAGATGCCATTATTTAATTATAATGACCAATCACCCCATGCACTCGAACAGCGACATAAAAGAGACGGAAAATAACACGAAAAACAGGACTGAGCGTCCACACAGGCACCGCACTACTGATGCCATTATTTAATTATAATGACCAATCACAATGCACTCGAACAGCGACATAAAGAGACGGAAAATAACACGAAAAAACAGGACAGTGTCCACACAGGCACCGCACTACTGATGCCATTATTTAATTATAATGACCAATCACCCCATGCACTCGAACAGCGACATAAAGAGACGGAAAATAACACGAAAAAACAGGACTGAGCGTCCACACAGGCACCGCACTACTGATGCCATTATTTAATTATAATGACCAATCACCCAATGCACTCGAACAGCGACATAAAGAGACGGAAAATAACACGAAAAAACAGGACTGAGCGTCCACACAGGCACCACTACTGATGCCATTATTTAATTATAATGACCAATCACAATGCACTCGAACAGCGACATAAAGAGACGGAAAATAACACGAAAAAACAGGACTGAGCGTCCACACAGGCACCGCACTACTGATGCCATTATTTAATTATAATGACCAATCACCCAATGCACTCGAACAGCGACATAAAAGGACGGAAAATAACACGAAAAAACAGGACTGAGCTTCCACACAGGCACCGCTACTGATGCCATTATTTAATTATAATGACCAATCACCCATGCACTCGAACAGCGACATAAAAGAGACGGAAAATAACACGAAAAACAGGACTGAGCGTCCACACAGGCACCGCACTACTGATGCCATTATTTAATTATAATGACCAATCACCCCATGCACTCGAACAGCGACATAAAAGAGACGGAAAATAACACGAAAAAACAGGACTGAGCGTCCACACAGGCACCGCACTACTGATGCCATTATTTAATTATAATGACCAATCACCCAATGCACTCGAACAGCGACATAAAAGAGACGGAAAATAACACGAAAAACAGGACTGAGCGTCCACACAGGCACCGCACTACTGATGCCATTATTTAATTATAATGACCAATCACCCAATGCACTCGAACAGCGACATAAAAGAGACGGAAAATAACACGAAAAACAGGACTGAGCGTCCACACAGGCACCGCACTACTGATGCCATTATTTAATTATAATGACCAATCACCCCATGCACTCGAACAGCGACATAAAAGAGACGGAAAATAACACGAAAAAACAGGACTGAGCGTCCACACAGGCACCGCACTACTGATGCCATTATTTAATTATAATGACCAATCACCCAATGCACTCGAACAGCGACATAAAAGAGACGGAAAATAACACGAAAAACAGGACTGAGCGTCCACACAGGCACCGCACTACTGATGCCATTATTTAATTATAATGACCAATCACCCAATGCACTCGAACAGCGACATAAAAGAGACGGAAAATAACACGAAAAAACAGGACTGAGCGTCCACACAGGCACCACTACTGATGCCATTATTTAATTATAATGACCAATCACCAATGCACTCGAACAGCGACATAAAAGAGACGGAAAATAACACGAAAAAACAGGACTGAGCGTCCACACAGGCACCGCACTACTGATGCCATTATTTAATTATAATGACCAATCACCCAATGCACTCGAACAGCGACATAAAAGAGACGGAAAATAACACGAAAAACAGGACTGAGCGTCCACACAGGCACCGCACTACTGATGCCATTATTTAATTATAATGACCAATCACCCAATGCACTCGAACAGCGACATAAAAGAGACGGAAAATAACACGAAAAAACAGGACTGAGCGTCCACACAGGCACCGCACTACTGATGCCATTATTTAATTATAATGACCAATCACCCAATGCACTCGAACAGCGACATAAAAGAGACGGAAAATAACACGAAAAACAGGACTGAGCGTCCACACAGGCACCGCACTACTGATGCCATTATTTAATTATAATGACCAATCACCCAATGCACTCGAACAGCGACATAAAAGAGACGGAAAATAACACGAAAAAACAGGACTGAGCGTCCACACAGGCACCGCACTACTGATGCCATTATTTAATTATAATGACCAATCACCCAATGCACTCGAACAGCGACATAAAAGAGACGGAAAATAACACGAAAAAACAGGACTGAGCGTCCACACAGGCACCCACTACTGATGCCATTATTTAATTATAATGACCAATCACCCAATGCACTCGAACAGCGACATAAAAGAGACGGAAAATAACACGAAAAAACAGGACTGAGCGTCCACACAGGCACCGCACTACTGATGCCATTATTTAATTATAATGACCAATCACCCAATGCACTCGAACAGCGACATAAAAGAGACGGAAAATAACACGAAAAAACAGGACTGAGCGTCCACACAGGCACCGCACTACTGATGCCATTATTTAATTATAATGACCAATCACCCAATGCACTCGAACAGCGACATAAAAGAGACGGAAAATAACACGAAAAACAGGACTGAGCGTCCACACAGGCACCGCACTACTGATGCCATTATTTAATTATAATGACCAATCACCCAATGCACTCGAACAGCGACATAAAGAGACGGAAAATAACACGAAAAAACAGGACTGAGTGTCCACACAGGCACCGCACTACTGATGCCATTATTTAATTATAATGACCAATCACCCAATGCACTCGAACAGCGACATAAAAGAGACGGAAAATAACACGAAAAAACAGGACTGAGCGTCCACACAGGCACCGCACTACTGATGCCATTATTTAATTATAATGACCAATCACCCAATGCACTCGAACAGCGACATAAAAGAGACGGAAAATAACACGAAAAACAGGACTGAGCGTCCACACAGGCACCGCACTACTGATGCCATTATTTAATTATAATGACCAATCACCCAATGCACTCGAACAGCGACATAAAGAGACGGAAAATAACACGAAAAAACAGGACTGAGCGTCCACACAGGCACCGCACTACTGATGCCATTATTTAATTATAATGACCAATCACCCAATGCACTCGAACAGCGACATAAAGAGACGGAAAATAACACGAAAAAACAGGACTGAGCGTCCACACAGGCACCGCACTACTGATGCCATTATTTAATTATAATGACCAATCACCCAATGCACTCGAACAGCGACATAAAAGAGACGGAAAATAACACGAAAAAACAGGACTGAGCGTCCACACAGGCACCGCACTACTGATGCCATTATTTAATTATAATGACCAATCACCCCATGCACTCGAACAGCGACATAAAAGAGACGGAAAATAACACGAAAAAACAGGACTGAGCGTCCACACAGGCACCGCACTACTGATGCCATTATTTAATTATAATGACCAATCACCCCATGCACTCGAACAGCGACATAAAAGAGACGGAAAATAACACGAAAAAACAGGACTGAGCGTCCACACAGGCACCGCACTACTGATGCCATTATTTAATTATAATGACCAATCACCCAATGCACTCGAACAGCGACATAAAAGAGACGGAAAATAACACGAAAAAACAGGACTGAGCGTCCACACAGGCACCGCACTACTGATGCCATTATTTAATTATAATGACCAATCACCCAATGCACTCGAACAGCGACATAAAGAGACGGAAAATAACACGAAAAAACAGGACTGAGCGTCCACACAGGCACCGCACTACTGATGCCATTATTTAATTATAATGACCAATCACCCCATGCACTCGAACAGCGACATAAAAGAGACGGAAAATAACACGAAAAAACAGGACTGAGCGTCCACACAGGCACCGCACTACTGATGCCATTATTTAATTATAATGACCAATCACCCCATGCACTCGAACAGCGACATAAAAGAGACGGAAAATAACACAAAAAACAGGACTGAGCGTCCACACAGGCACCGCACTACTGATGCCATTATTTAATTATAATGACCAATCACCCAATGCACTCGAACAGCGACATAAAAGAGACGGAAAATAACACGAAAAAACAGGACTGAGCGTCCACACAGGCACCGCACTACTGATGCCATTATTTAATTATAATGACCAATCACCCAATGCACTCGAACAGCGACATAAAAGAGACGGAAAATAACACGAAAAAACAGGACTGAGCGTCCACACAGGCACCGCACTACTGATGCCATTATTTAATTATAATGACCAATCACCCAATGCACTCGAACAGCGACATAAAAGAGACGGAAAATAACACGAAAAAACAGGACTGAGCGTCCACACAGGCACCGCACTACTGATGCCATTATTTAATTATAATGACCAATCACCCAATGCACTCGAACAGCGACATAAAAGAGACGGAAAATAACACGAAAAAACAGGACTGAGCGTCCACACAGGCACCGCACTACTGATGCCATTATTTAATTATAATGACCAATCACCCAATGCACTCGAACAGCGACATAAAAGAGACGGAAAATAACACGAAAAAACAGGACTGAGCGTCCACACAGGCACCGCACTACTGATGCCATTATTTAATTATAATGACCAATCACCCCATGCACTCGAACAGCGACATAAAAGAGACGGAAAATAACACGAAAAAACAGGACTGAGCGTCCACACAGGCACCGCACTACTGATGCCATTATTTAATTATAATGACCAATCACCCCATGCACTCGAACAGCGACATAAAAGAGACGGAAAATAACACGAAAAAACAGGACTGAGCGTCCACACAGGCACGCACTACTGATGCCATTATTTAATTATAATGACCAATCACCCAATGCACTCGAACAGCGACATAAAAGAGACGGAAAATAACACGAAAAACAGGACTGAGCGTCCACACAGGCACCGCACTACTGATGCCATTATTTAATTATAATGACCAATCACCCAATGCACTCGAACAGCGACATAAAAGAGACGGAAAATAACACGAAAAAACAGGACTGAGCGTCCACACAGGCACCGCACTACTGATGCCATTATTTAATTATAATGACCAATCACCCAATGCACTCGAACAGCGACATAAAAGAGACGGAAAATAACACGAAAAAACAGGACTGAGCGTCCACACAGGCACCGCACTACTGATGCCATTATTTAATTATAATGACCAATCACCCAATGCACTCGAACAGCGACATAAAAGAGACGGAAAATAACACGAAAAAACAGGACTGAGCGTCCACACAGGCACCGCACTACTGATGCCATTATTTAATTATAATGACCAATCACCCAATGCACTCGAACAGCGACATAAAAGAGACGGAAAATAACACGAAAAAACAGGACTGAGCGTCCACACAGGCACCGCACTACTGATGCCATTATTTAATTATAATGACCAATCACCCAATGCACTCGAACAGCGACATAAAAGAGACGGAAAATAACACGAAAAAACAGGACTGAGCGTCCACACAGGCACCGCACTACTGATGCCATTATTTAATTATAATGACCAATCACCCAATGCACTCGAACAGCGACATAAAAGAGACGGAAAATAACACGAAAAACAGGACTGAGCGTCCACACAGGCACCGCACTACTGATGCCATTATTTAATTATAATGACCAATCACCCAATGCACTCGAACAGCGACATAAAAGAGACGGAAAATAACACGAAAAAACAGGACTGAGCGTCCACACAGGCACCGCACTACTGATGCCATTATTTAATTATAATGACCAATCACCCAATGCACTCGAACAGCGACATAAAAGAGACGGAAAATAACACGAAAAAACAGGACTGAGCGTCCACACAGGCACCGCACTACTGATGCCATTATTTAATTATAATGACCAATCACCCAATGCACTCGAACAGCGACATAAAAGAGACGGAAAATAACACGAAAAAACAGGACTGAGCGTCCACACAGGCACCGCACTACTGATGCCATTATTTAATTATAATGACCAATCACCCAATGCACTCGAACAGCGACATAAAAGAGACGGAAAATAACACGAAAAAACAGGACTGAGCGTCCACACAGGCACCGCACTACTGATGCCATTATTTAATTATAATGACCAATCACCCAATGCACTCGAACAGCGACATAAAAGAGACGGAAAATAACACGAAAAAACAGGACTGAGCGTCCACACAGGCACCGCACTACTGATGCCATTATTTAATTATAATGACCAATCACCCAATGCACTCGAACAGCGACATAAAAGAGACGGAAAATAACACGAAAAACAGGACTGAGCGTCCACACAGGCACCGCACTACTGATGCCATTATTTAATTATAATGACCAATCACCCAATGCACTCGAACAGCGACATAAAAGAGACGGAAAATAACACGAAAAAACAGGACTGAGCGTCCACACAGGCACCGCACTACTGATGCCATTATTTAATTATAATGACCAATCACCCAATGCACTCGAACAGCGACATAAAAGAGACGGAAAATAACACGAAAAACAGGACTGAGCGTCCACACAGGCACCGCACTACTGATGCCATTATTTAATTATAATGACCAATCACCCAATGCACTCGAACAGCGACATAAAAGAGACGGAAAATAACACGAAAAACAGGACTGAGCGTCCACACAGGCACCGCACTACTGATGCCATTATTTAATTATAATGACCAATCACCCAATGCACTCGAACAGCGACATAAAAGAGACGGAAAATAACACGAAAAACAGGACTGAGCGTCCACACAGGCACCGCACTACTGATGCCATTATTTAATTATAATGACCAATCACCCAATGCACTCGAACAGCGACATAAAAGAGACGGAAAATAACACGAAAAACAGGACTGAGCGTCCACACAGGCACCGCACTACTGATGCCATTATTTAATTATAATGACCAATCACCCAATGCACTCGAACAGCGACATAAAAGAGACGGAAAATAACACGAAAAAACAGGACTGAGCGTCCACACAGGCACCGCACTACTGATGCCATTATTTAATTATAATGACCAATCACCCAATGCACTCGAACAGCGACATAAAAGAGACGGAAAATAACACGAAAAAACAGGACTGAGCGTCCACACAGGCACCGCACTACTGATGCCATTATTTAATTATAATGACCAATCACCCCATGCACTCGAACAGCGACATAAAAGAGACGGAAAATAACACGAAAAAACAGGACTGAGCGTCCACACAGGCACCGCACTACTGATGCCATTATTTAATTATAATGACCAATCACCCAATGCACTCGAACAGCGACATAAAAGAGACGGAAAATAACACGAAAAACAGGACTGAGCGTCCACACAGGCACCGCACTACTGATGCCATTATTTAATTATAATGACCAATCACCCAATGCACTCGAACAGCGACATAAAAGAGACGGAAAATAACACGAAAAACAGGACTGAGCGTCCACACAGGCACCGCACTACTGATGCCATTATTTAATTATAATGACCAATCACCCAATGCACTCGAACAGCGACATAAAAGAGACGGAAAATAACACGAAAAACAGGACTGAGCGTCCACACAGGCACCGCACTACTGATGCCATTATTTAATTATAATGACCAATCACCCAATGCACTCGAACAGCGACATAAAAGAGACGGAAAATAACACGAAAAACAGGACTGAGCGTCCACACAGGCACCGCACTACTGATGCCATTATTTAATTATAATGACCAATCACCCAATGCACTCGAACAGCGACATAAAAGAGACGGAAAATAACACGAAAAACAGGACTGAGCGTCCACACAGGCACCGCACTACTGATGCCATTATTTAATTATAATGACCAATCACCCAATGCACTCGAACAGCGACATAAAAGAGACGGAAAATAACACGAAAAACAGGACTGAGCGTCCACACAGGCACCGCACTACTGATGCCATTATTTAATTATAATGACCAATCACCCAATGCACTCGAACAGCGACATAAAAGAGACGGAAAATAACACGAAAAACAGGACTGAGCGTCCACACAGGCACCGCACTACTGATGCCATTATTTAATTATAATGACCAATCACCCAATGCACTCGAACAGCGACATAAAAGAGACGGAAAATAACACGAAAAACAGGACTGAGCGTCCACACAGGCACCGCACTACTGATGCCATTATTTAATTATAATGACCAATCACCCAATGCACTCGAACAGCGACATAAAAGAGACGGAAAATAACACGAAAAAACAGGACTGAGCGTCCACACAGGCACCGCACTACTGATGCCATTATTTAATTATAATGACCAATCACCCAATGCACTCGAACAGCGACATAAAAGAGACGGAAAATAACACGAAAAACAGGACTGAGCGTCCACACAGGCACCGCACTACTGATGCCATTATTTAATTATAATGACCAATCACCCAATGCACTCGAACAGCGACATAAAAGAGACGGAAAATAACACGAAAAACAGGACTGAGCGTCCACACAGGCACCGCACTACTGATGCCATTATTTAATTATAATGACCAATCACCCAATGCACTCGAACAGCGACATAAAAGAGACGGAAAATAACACGAAAAAACAGGACTGAGCGTCCACACAGGCACCGCACTACTGATGCCATTATTTAATTATAATGACCAATCACCCAATGCACTCGAACAGCGACATAAAAGAGACGGAAAATAACACGAAAAACAGGACTGAGCGTCCACACAGGCACCGCACTACTGATGCCATTATTTAATTATAATGACCAATCACCCCATGCACTCGAACAGCGACATAAAAGAGACGGAAAATAACACGAAAAACAGGACTGAGCGTCCACACAGGCACCGCACTACTGATGCCATTATTTAATTATAATGACCAATCACCCAATGCACTCGAACAGCGACATAAAAGAGACGGAAAATAACACGAAAAACAGGACTGAGCGTCCACACAGGCACCGCACTACTGATGCCATTATTTAATTATAATGACCAATCACCCAATGCACTCGAACAGCGACATAAAAGAGACGGAAAATAACACGAAAAAACAGGACTGAGCGTCCACACAGGCACCGCACTACTGATGCCATTATTTAATTATAATGACCAATCACCCAATGCACTCGAACAGCGACATAAAAGAGACGGAAAATAACACGAAAAACAGGACTGAGCGTCCACACAGGCACCGCACTACTGATGCCATTATTTAATTATAATGACCAATCACCCAATGCACTCGAACAGCGACATAAAAGAGACGGAAAATAACACGAAAAACAGGACTGAGCGTCCACACAGGCACCGCACTACTGATGCCATTATTTAATTATAATGACCAATCACCCAATGCACTCGAACAGCGACATAAAAGAGACGGAAAATAACACGAAAAACAGGACTGAGCGTCCACACAGGCACCGCACTACTGATGCCATTATTTAATTATAATGACCAATCACCCAATGCACTCGAACAGCGACATAAAAGAGACGGAAAATAACACGAAAAACAGGACTGAGCGTCCACACAGGCACCGCACTACTGATGCCATTATTTAATTATAATGACCAATCACCCAATGCACTCGAACAGCGACATAAAAGAGACGGAAAATAACACGAAAAAACAGGACTGAGCGTCCACACAGGCACCGCACTACTGATGCCATTATTTAATTATAATGACCAATCACCCAATGCACTCGAACAGCGACATAAAAGAGACGGAAAATAACACGAAAAACAGGACTGAGCGTCCACACAGGCACCGCACTACTGATGCCATTATTTAATTATAATGACCAATCACCCAATGCACTCGAACAGCGACATAAAAGAGACGGAAAATAACACGAAAAAACAGGACTGAGTGTCCACACAGGCACCGCACTACTGATGCCATTATTTAATTATAATGACCAATCACCCAATGCACTCGAACAGCGATATAAAAGAGACGGAAAATAACACGAAAAAACAGGACTGAGCGTCCACACAGGCACCGCACTACTGATGCCATTATTTAATTATAATGACCAATCACCCAATGCACTCGAACAGCGACATAAAAGAGACGGAAAATAACACGAAAAAACAGGACTGAGCGTCCACACAGGCACCGCACTACTGATGCCATTATTTAATTATAATGACCAATCACCCAATGCACTCGAACAGCGATATAAAAGAGACGGAAAATAACACGAAAAAACAGGACTGAGCGTCCACACAGGCACCGCACTACTGATGCCATTATTTAATTATAATGACCAATCACCCAATGCACTCGAACAGCGACATAAAAGAGACGGAAAATAACACGAAAAAACAGGACTGAGCGTCCACACAGGCACCGCACTACTCAAATTTTTGAAAATACTCAAAATAAGCATAAGCATAAGCATAAGCATAAGCATAGGTGCCCACCCGCAGTTGCTACTCCGTTATTGACCAGGACCTCCAGAAGTTACATCCACGAGCCGTGGAAGATAAGTGGGTGCTATCTTTCCTCGCTTCGCAACTTCTCAAAGGCCCCTATCATGCTGATCAATACCGGCGCCGGCCACGACCAGTGGTAGGGTCACGGGGAAGTGGATGGGAATGTTAGTCCGATACTTGAGTGATAGAGACCGCCCAATCGACTGCTTCTCCGACAAAGTATCACATGAGTTTTGAGGGGGTTAGTAGATGGGTATGAGGTCAGGATTCACGAGTGGCAGTGATGTGACCATGAGCATTTTGTTTATCGGTTGAAATTTTAAATCTTAGGCAGCCGTCTGCGGAAAGATAAATAATTGATTATTTAAAATGTTTGTTTTAATCGAACGCGTGCCAACCGAGCGGTAGTGCTATGGGCTGGACTTATCAGTATATTTTTACTGTTGGTACAATTAAGATAACGCGAGCAAATGTCAAAAATAGTAGATGAGTTAATACTAAAGCTGCCAGTTGGAATAAATTATTACGATCAACGAATATAAACGAAAAGAAAACAGGACACCACGTAACCGATTGTAATGAAATTAAAACAATAACTTAAACAAACTTAACCGGCGGCGTGCCTTCCTATCAACGATGATAAAAGAAGGACTTATAAATTTAAAATATAAAAAGACTCCAAAAAATACGTTGCATAGTAACCGCGAAGTCCCGCTACTCACAATCGAATCCGAAAGATAGCTATCTAGAATTTTAAATATAATATTAATTCGACCGCGATCCTCCAGAAATTCTTCGTCGGCGTGCCTTCCGATCAACGGTGATGTAAGAAGGGCTTTATTCATTAAAATGATTTTATATCATAAGCCTTAAAACATATTCGTCGGCGTGCCTTCCGATCATCGA
Source organism: Culex quinquefasciatus (assembly GCF_015732765.1). NCBI lineage: Eukaryota > Metazoa > Arthropoda > Insecta > Diptera > Culicidae > Culex > Culex quinquefasciatus. The sequence continues at coordinate 51,528,252 of NC_051862.1, read as the reverse complement.
TGATATAGAAAGGACTTAATCCAGCAATACGACTTGCTTGTCTCGAAAAAGAAAAAAAAAATATTCGGATCGTTTCTATCGAAAACTATGTAAAGAGAACAAAAATAAACTCATTGGCCAACGAACGCGCGAACTAAAAATAAAGAAACAAGAAGAAGAAGACCAATCACCCCATGCACACAAACAGCGACACAAAAGAGATGAAAACAACACGAATCAGAAGAAATCCAATCACCCCATGTACTCGAACAGCGACATAAAAGAGACGGAAAATAACACAAAAAACAGGACTGAGCGTCCACACAGGCACCGCACTACTGATGCCATTATTTAATTATAATGGCCAATCACCCCATGCACTCGAACAGCGACATAAAAGAGACGGAAAATAACACGAGAAAACAGGACTGAGCGTCCACACAGGCAACGCACTACTGATGCCATTATTTAATTATAATGACCAATCACCCCATGCACTCGAACAGCGACATAAAAGAGACGGAAAATAACACGAAAAAACAGGACTGAGCGTCCACACAGGCAACGCACTACTGATGCCATTATTTAATTATAATGACCAATCACCCCATGCACTCGAACAGCGACATAAAAGAGACGGAAAATAACACGAGAAAACAGGACTGAGCGTCCACACAGGCACCGCACTACTGATGCCATTATTTAATTATAATGACCAATCACCCCATGCACTCGAACAGCGACATAAAAGAGACGGAAAATAACACGAGAAAACAGGACTGAGCGTCCACACAGGCACCGCACTACTGATGCCATTATTTAATTATAATGACCAATCACCCCATGCACTCGAACAGCGACATAAAAGAGACGGAAAATAACACGAGAAAACAGGACTGAGCGTCCACACAGGCACCGCACTACTGATGCCATTATTTAATTATAATGACCAATCACCCCATGCACTCGAACAGCGACATAAAAGAGACGGAAAATAACACAAAAAACAGGACTGAGCGTCCACACAGGCACCGCACTACTGATGCCATTATTTAATTATAATGACCAATCACCCCATGCACTCGAACAGCGACATAAAAGAGACGGAAAATAACACGAGAAAACAGGACTGAGCGTCCACACAGGCACCGCACTACTGATGCCATTATTTAATTATAATGACCAATCACCCCATGCACTCGAACAGCGACATAAAAGAGACGGAAAATAACACGAGAAAACAGGACTGAGCGTCCACACAGGCACCGCACTACTGATGCCATTATTTAATTATAATGACCAATCACCCCATGCACTCGAACAGCGACATAAAAGAGACGGAAAATAACACGAGAAAACAGGACTGAGCGTCCACACAGGCACCGCACTACTGATGCCATTATTTAATTATAATGACCAATCACCCCATGCACTCGAACAGCGACATAAAAGAGACGGAAAATAACACAAAAAACAGGACTGAGCGTCCACACAGGCACCGCACTACTGATGCCATTATTTAATTATAATGACCAATCACCCCATGCACTCGAACAGCGACATAAAAGAGACGGAAAATAACACGAGAAAACAGGACTGAGCGTCCACACAGGCAACGCACTACTGATGCCATTATTTAATTATAATGACCAATCACCCCATGCACTCGAACAGCGACATAAAAGAGACGGAAAATAACACGAGAAAACAGGACTGAGCGTCCACACAGGCAACGCACTACTGATGCCATTATTTAATTATAATGACCAATCACCCCATGCACTCGAACAGCGACATAAAAGAGACGGAAAATAACACAAAAAACAGGACTGAGCGTCCACACAGGCACCGCACTACTGATGCCATTATTTAATTATAATGACCAATCACCCCATGCACTCGAACAGCGACATAAAAGAGACGGAAAATAACACGAGAAAACAGGACTGAGCGTCCACACAGGCACCGCACTACTGATGCCATTATTTAATTATAATGACCAATCACCCCATGCACTCGAACAGCGACATAAAAGAGACGGAAAATAACACAAAAAACAGGACTGAGCGTCCACACAGGCACCGCACTACTGATGCCATTATTTAATTATAATGACCAATCACCCCATGCACTCGAACAGCGACATAAAAGAGACGGAAAATAACACGAGAAAACAGGACTGAGCGTCCACACAGGCAACGCACTACTGATGCCATTATTTAATTATGATGGCCAATCACCCCATGCACTCGAACAGCGACATAAAAGAGACGGAAAATAACACGAGAAAACAGGACTGAGCGTCCACACAGGCACCGCACTACTGATGCCATTATTTAATTATAATGACCAATCACCCCATGCACTCGAACAGCGACATAAAAGAGACGGAAAATAACACGAGAAAACAGGACTGAGCGTCCACACAGGCAACGCACTACTGATGCCATTATTTAATTATGATGGCCAATCACCCCATGCACTCGAACAGCGACATAAAAGAGACGGAAAATAACACGAGAAAACAGGACTGAGCGTCCACACAGGCAACGCACTACTGATGCCATTATTTAATTATAATGACCAATCACCCCATGCACTCGAACAGCGACATAAAAGAGACGGAAAATAACACGAGAAAACAGGACTGAGCGTCCACACAGGCAACGCACTACTGATGCCATTATTTAATTATAATGACCAATCACCCCATGCACTCGAACAGCGACATAAAAGAGACGGAAAATAACACGAGAAAACAGGACTGAGCGTCCACACAGGCACCGCACTACTGATGCCATTATTTAATTATAATGACCAATCACCCCATGCACTCGAACAGCGACATAAAAGAGACGGAAAATAACACAAAAAACAGGACTGAGCGTCCACACAGGCACCGCACTACTGATGCCATTATTTAATTATAATGACCAATCACCCCATGCACTCGAACAGCGACATAAAAGAGACGGAAAATAACACGAGAAAACAGGACTGAGCGTCCACACAGGCAACGCACTACTGATGCCATTATTTAATTATGATGGCCAATCACCCCATGCACTCGAACAGCGACATAAAAGAGACGGAAAATAACACGAGAAAACAGGACTGAGCGTCCACACAGGCAACGCACTACTGATGCCATTATTTAATTATAATGACCAATCACCCCATGCACTCGAACAGCGACATAAAAGAGACGGAAAATAACACGAGAAAACAGGACTGAGCGTCCACACAGGCACCGCACTACTGATGCCATTATTTAATTATAATGACCAATCACCCCATGCACTCGAACAGCGACATAAAAGAGACGGAAAATAACACGAGAAAACAGGACTGAGCGTCCACACAGGCAACGCACTACTGATGCCATTATTTAATTATAATGACCAATCACCCCATGCACTCGAACAGCGACATAAAAGAGACGGAAAATAACACGAAAAAACAGGACTGAGTGTCCACACAGGCACCGCACTACTGATGCCATTATTTAATTATAATGACCAATCACCCAATGCACTCGAACAGCGACATAAAAGAGACGGAAAATAACACGAAAAAACAGGACTGAGTGTCCACACAGGCACCGCACTACTGATGCCATTATTTAATTATAATGACCAATCACCCCATGCACTCGAACAGCGACATAAAAGAGACGGAAAATAACACGAAAAAACAGGACTGAGCGTCCACACAGGCACCGCACTACTGATGCCATTATTTAATTATAATGACCAATCACCCCATGCACTCGAACAGCGACATAAAAGAGACGGAAAATAACACGAGAAAACAGGACTGAGCGTCCACACAGGCAACGCACTACTGATGCCATTATTTAATTATAATGACCAATCACCCCATGCACTCGAACAGCGACATAAAAGAGACGGAAAATAACACGAGAAAACAGGACTGAGCGTCCACACAGGCACCGCACTACTGATGCCATTATTTAATTATAATGACCAATCACCCCATGCACTCGAACAGCGACATAAAAGAGACGGAAAATAACACGAGAAAACAGGACTGAGCGTCCACACAGGCAACGCACTACTGATGCCATTATTTAATTATAATGACCAATCACCCCATGCACTCGAACAGCGACATAAAAGAGACGGAAAATAACACGAAAAACAGGACTGAGTGTCCACACAGGCACCGCACTACTGATGCCATTATTTAATTATAATGACCAATCACCCAATGCACTCGAACAGCGACATAAAAGAGACGGAAAATAACACGAAAAACAGGACTGAGTGTCCACACAGGCACCGCACTACTGATGCCATTATTTAATTATAATGACCAATCACCCCATGCACTCGAACAGCGACATAAAAGAGACGGAAAATAACACGAAAAAACAGGACTGAGCGTCCACACAGGCACCGCACTACTGATGCCATTATTTAATTATAATGACCAATCACCCAATGCACTCGAACAGCCACATAAAAGAGACGGAAAATAACACGAAAAAACAGGACTGAGCGTCCACACAGGCACCGCACTACTGATGCCATTATTTAATTATAATGACCAATCACCCAATGCACTCGAACAGCGACATAAAAGAGACGGAAAATAACACGAAAAAACAGGACTGAGCGTCCACACAGGCACCGCACTACTCAAATTTTTGAAAATACTCAAAATTTCCACAAAGCTAAAAGAATCAAAATTTCATTTCTTGCAATATTGCTACAAATATTTTCACAAAACTTCGTATTTTCGAAAAAAAACTCAAATTTTCAGTTATTGCTACCCACCCCGTCAAAATCTGAAATTTGGAGTAATTTTTCGAAAATAAGTAGTTTTGTGAAAATGTTGATTAAAGTTTTTTTTTTCAAAAATACGTAGTTTTGCGAAAATTTTGAGTATTTTCAACAAAATAATTTAACATTCGAAATGTATGTAAAAAATCCGATCATTTGATACCCATATCGTAAAAACTGAAATTTTGAGTATTTTTTTTTCGGAAATACGTAGTTTTGTGAAAATTTTAAGTATTTTCAAAAGTTTTGTTATAACATTCGAAATGTATGAAAAATTCCGATCAATTGCATATCCGATATCCATATCGTAAAAAGCTGAAATTTTGAGTAGTTTTTTTTGGAAAATACGTAGTTTTGTGAAAATTTTGAGTATTTTCAAAAAATGTTGTCTTTACATTCCAAATGTATGGAAAAATCCCAATCATTTTCGAAAATACGTAGTTTTGTGACATTTTTTAGTTTTTTTTTTCAAAAAATGTTGGTATTACATGACTCAGCGTCGCACCTCTGCCGCGATTGGACGCTAAAAGTTTTTTCTCCGCCGGGCAGAGTTCGACCGAAACAATACTTTTTTTTTCTCTATTGTGTGCTTCCAATCACGCGTCGCGAACTCGTCGCGAGTGTGAAAGATGGGAAGACAAAATACTATTCGCATCGACTATGGTGACCTACCGAACAAACCGGGAATGCCGAAGGTGCAGAAATTCTGCGCCGATAAACTAGGCCTCAAACGCGGTGAAGTGATCCGCATCCAGAACAGCCAAACCCTTGGTGTTACTTTCGTCACGGTCACTGACCTCACCCTTGCCCTTAAGGTGTGCGAGGAACATGGCAAAGCCCATGAGCTGACCGGAAGTGACAAGAAACAACACCAAGTGACCATCACCATCGAGGACGGAACAGTGTTGGTGAAACTATTCGACCTTTCGGCGGACGTGTCGAACGCCGACGTCGCCAAGTTTCTCGAGCGTTACGGCGATGTTCGTGATGTTTACGAGGAGCAACTCGGCGACGACCAGGAATTTGCCGGGGCATACACCGGTATCCGCGTAGCCAAGATGGTGGTTCGGGAGAACATTGCGTCCTGGATCACGATTAACGGGGAGGCCACAAAGTGCGTATATTATGCTCAGAAGGCCACCTGTAAACACTGTCATGACTATCTCCACATCGGCGTGGGTTGTGTGCAGAACAAAAAACTGCTTGTGCAAAAAACTTTTGCCGACGCCGTCAAACAACCGGCGAAGCCGCAACAACCGGCGAAGCCGCAACAACCGGCGAAGCCGCAACAACCGGCGATGCCACAGCAACCGCTCAACCCGCAGCAACCGGCTGACCAGCAGCAGCCGCTCAACCCGCAGCAACCGATCAACCCGAAGCAACCCAAGCCGAAAACAAACGGCGGGAAGTTGAAGCCAAGCGGTGGTAAGTCCAAGCTGACTTCGGACAACTTCCAACAAAAACCAACCGACGAGGGAAACGACTCATCCTTTTTGATGCCCCCACCCCAGGACGTGCAGCCATCGGGCAGTGGGCTTACCCCGCTGGAGGTGCAGGATTTAAAAATCTGGCCATGGCAAATCCGATGGCAATGATACCGACTCGTCGACCAGCAGCAGAAAACTTCGCCCAAAAGGTAAGAAGCCAAAATACAACGAAGACAACGACGACGACGACGAGGAAGACGAGGAAGAGGAATTATAATTTTCGATTTCTCGTCTTACAACCTTGGAACTATAAACATCAACAATATCACCAACGCCACAAAGGTCGACGCCCTGCGAAGCTTCATCCGCACGCTAGAGCTAGACATTGTTTTTCTACAAGAAGTTGAAAACGAGCAAATTTCGATCCCCGGTTTCAACGTTATCTGCAACGTGGACCACGCTAGGCGTGGAACCGCGATTGCCTTAAAAGATCACATCGAATACACACACGTTGAGAAGAGTTTGGACGGCCGCCTCATTGCCCTGCGTGTCCAAAACACAACGCTCTGCAATGTGTACGCTCCGTCGGGTACCGCATTCCGTGCCGAGCGCGAGCGATTTTTCAATGGTACGCTCGCGTACTACCTTCGGCACAACACCGATCACATCGTCCTCGCCGGCGATTTTAACTGCGTGCTACGACCGTGCGATTCCACGAGCTCGAACCCGAGCGCCGCGCTACAGACGGCCGTCCAGCAAATACAACTGCACGACGTGTGGCTAAAGCTGCACCCCAATACACACGCGCCCACGTACGTAGTACACAACGCAGAATCCAGACTCGACCGCGTGTATGTGAGCGCGGGACTGTGCGATCAGCTGAGAGCTGCCGCGACACATGTGTGTTCATTCACGGACCATAAAGCGCTGACCGTGCGAATCTGCCTCCCCACCTCGGCGGCGAACGCGGCCGTGGGTTTTGGAGTTTGCGTCCCCACCTGCTAACCCAGGAAAACAAAGAGGAATTCGCCGTACGGTGGCAGTACTGGACGCGACAGCGAAACCGGTACCCGACTGCGCTGGAATGGTGGGTTTCTTTTGCAAAACCGAAAATTAAGTCGTTCTTCAAATGGAAGTCGAACGAAGTCTACCGTGTCCACCATGCGCGGCACCAGCAGCTGTACGCGGAACTGCGGGAGGCGTACGACGCCTACTACCAGAATCCCGCCATGCTCACCACCATCCACCGCGTGAAGGCGCAGATGCTGACGTTGCAGCGCGAGTTCTCGCAAAATTTTGCGCGCGTTAACGAAACCCGCGTGGCCGGCGAGAGCCTGTCCACGTTCCAACTGGGGGAAAGCCGGAGAAAAAAGACAACGATCTCGCGCCTTAAAAATGCGCGCGACGAAATTCTTCAAACACAGCCCGAAATTGAGCAGCACGTGCTCCAGTACTTCACCGAGCTGTACGCCGCAGACCCTGCGAGAGCATCACAGATCGATGCCGGCATCGGTTGCGAGAGGATTATCCCCGCCGACGACGACACCAACGCTAGTCTCGTGGAAGAGATCACGCTCGAGGAGATTAAATCAGCAATAATTACCAGCCCCAAGCGTAAATCACCAGGGGGCGATGGTCTAACGGCCGAGTTTCTAAACTGGGCGTTCGACGTCATCTACCGCGAACTGCACGCGGTGATGAATGAACTGCTGGTGGCGCCCGTGCCAGCAGAATTCTCCGAAGGGACCATCGTGCTCGTGAAAAAGAGCGGCCGGAGCGCAGAGAACATCTCCTCGTATCGTCCCATCAGTCTGTGCAATACAGACAGCCGAGTCTTCAGCCGTATCATGCGGCAACGATTGACCAGAGTGCTGCAACAACACAACGTTCTCACCGCCTCGCAGAAGTGTGGAGAGCGCCGGAGCATCTTCCAGGCCACTCTCGCGCTGAAGGACCGAATCGCCAGTCTGCTGGCCCGAAAGGTAAAGGGTAAGTTGATCTCTTTTGACCTCGACCACGCTTTCGATCGAGTATCACTGCCCTTCCTTTACCGCACGATGCTCTCTCTCGGGATTAACCCCGAATTCGTGGCTCTGCTGGAGAGACACTTCTCCCGAGCTGGATCCCGCATTCTGGTCAATGGTTTTTTGTCGCCACGATTCGAAATAAAAAAATCTGTAAGGCAAGGCGATCCCCTTTCGATGGTGTTGTTCTGCCTGTACATGCATCCACTACTACTACAGCTTGAGCGTATCTGCATTGGTGACCTATGCGTAGCATACGCGGACGATATCTCGGTGGTAGTAACATCGACACAGAAGATTGAGGAAATCAATCAACTATTTGGTCGGTTTGAAATTTCCGCGGGCGCGCGCCTGAACCGGAAAAAAACCATTGCGATCGACGTGGGGCACGTCGAAGGGAGACCGCTTATTGTCCCCTGGCTGCGAACGGTCGAGAAGGTGAAAGTGCTTGGCATTTTCTTCGCCAACTCGATCCGTTTAATGATCAAGCTTAACTGGGATGCGCAGGTGACGAAGGTGGCGCAGTTAATCTGGATGCACTCGATGCGCAGCCTGACACTCCAGCAGAAAGTGATTCTTCTGAACACCTTCATTACGTCCAAGGTGTGGTACTTGGCGTCAACTCTTCCACCGTACCAGGTGCACGTAGCGAAGCTGACAGCAACGATGGGGACGTACCTTTTTCGGGGCCTCCCGGCACGCATACCAATGCAGCAGCTGGCGCGACGCCGTGAAGACGGTGGGATGAAGCTGCATTTACCGGCGATTAAATGCAAAGCACTGTGCATCAATCGACACCTCCAAGAGATCGACTCCCTTCCCTACTACAAATCCTTCCTCGACCGAGCTATTCCTCCCCCGACAAGCCTTCCCTGCCTAAAACTCCTTTGCGAGCAAACACCTTTGCTCCCCGCCCACATCCAAAACTTCCCCTCCAGCGATCGAATCCACCAGCACTTCCTTGATGGAACCGAGCGGCCCAGGGTCGAAACGAAGCAGCCGAACCTGAACTGGAAGCGACTGTGGAAGAACATCTCGTCTCGGGAACTAACCTCCGGCGAACGCAGCGCGCTGTATTTGCTGGTGAACGAGAAGACGGAGCACCGACGGCTGATGCACGTGATCCAGCGTGCGGATGGGCCGAACTGCCAGCACTGCGCGGCGAACGAAGAAACGCTGACGCACAAGTTCAGCGAATGTCCCCGCGTTGCAGCGGCCTGGGCACAAACACAGCGACGGCTGACGGCGATCGACGGAGGAAGGCATCAGTTTTCTTTCGGCGAGCTCTTCAGACCAATTCTGAATGGAATTGCAGATGGACGAAGAGCAAAATTGCTGAAAACATTTATCAGCTATGTCATCTTTGTTGACAAATGTGCAACAATTGCTATAGATGTAGCTGCTTTAGATTTCGAGCTCAGCCTGATAGCATAAAGTGTCGCAACCACTGTCGCGCCCGGAGGTCCCGGGGCCCCCCTGACCACAAGTTACACGAAAAGTGGAACAGGGAACAACCTCCGGCTCCTCCGGGGCGCCTGGCACCGACACACCAATGCACCAGCGAAGACCCACGGAGGTGCTCAGGAGACCAGGGCCCCCTAACCACAAGTCTTTGGAGCAGTGGAATAGGGACAACCCTCCGGGCTCCTGAGACCCCTGGAAGAGGACGCAAAAGGGGTAACTCCCCATCCCCTCGGATTAACCAAGGAGTATGGACCAACGGAGGAACAGCAGTCGACCAGGAAAACGCAACCAACGACGAATGCAGCAAGTCTGAGTGGATTGCAATAAGCCTAGTTTTATTTCAAATTTAGGTTATCAAATTCACTGTTGGCAAACCTAGTTTTTTTTCTAATTTAGGATATGAAATTCACCCTAATTTTAAGATAAAAGCAAAAATAAACAAAATTTTATGTATAAAAATAAAAAAAAAAAAAATTACATTCGAAATGTATGACAAAACCCCGATTGCTTGATACCCATAATGCAAAAACAATTATTTTGAGTTGTTTTCGAGAAAAAATTGCATTTTCAAAATACAGGAAAAATACATATTTTTGTGATAATTTTCATGTAATTGCTGCCATCATCCCGATTTCAAAACACTGAATTTTTTATGTTTGCATGATTTTTCAATCGATTATAGCCAATGTCTCCCATATAGCCAAAATCCCATAAGCTCTGGGTTTCAGTTATGCACCCCTCGGTGTTGCATCTCCCATATGCGGTGCTAAACCGAGCCATGACTGTATGAAAGTAAGCTTCTTGCTCAACCGGTTCAAACAGTTTAAAACGAAAGAAGTCATGTCGAAATCATGCTAAGACATACAGAACTAAATTTTCCACTCATACGCGTCGAATGAAGTCAAGATGATCAAAATCCATAATAATATGTTGATTTGATGAGCGATTTAGAAAAATGCAAAAATACGACTTTTTGTACATTTTCATTTTGAAATTGAAAATTGATGGTGCTATGGAAAAACCAGGGTCATAAAAGGATTAAGTGGGATTAAATTAGTAGTTTATGCAACAAGTTGCAAAAAGAGGATTTTTTCAGCACGAGTCGTACATTTATCCAACGAGGTTCACCGAGTTGGATAAATACGAAGAGTGCTGAAAAAATCAAGTTTTGCAACGAGTTCCATACAACATTTTTTGCAATTCCAAAAAACACACACTGAGTGAAATTTTATGTCAAATTTTATGTAATTGGTCAATAAATCAAAAAAATGTTGAAAAGTGTTACTTTTCGAAACAAGTGCTGAAAAGTTCAACTTTTCAGCACCCATTTGAGTGCTGAAAAGTAGAACTTTTCAGCATTTATTTTGAAAGTGTTGCTATTTGATTCTGTTATTTTTGGTACAGAAAAGTAGGCTATTTCGTTGTTCAAGAATGACAGGAAAAGTAAGTAGTTTTACGACGGAATTGCAAAAAAAGATTTTCCGTATTTTTTTTTTATTTGGATAAAACTTTGTGTAAACGCATTGATACATGTTTAAAATAGCAATTATAGTAATTATTATAAAATTCATCAATTATTTATTTTAAAATTGTATTTAAAATATACTGTAAACTCAATTTACAATGTTTAAAATTTCAAAAAATCTTTTTTCATGAACACCTTCATGTAATACCTATCGACTCAAAATCGAAAACTGGACAAATGTCTGTCTGTGTGTCTGTGTGTTACCAAAATTGTCATTCAGTTTTGAAATCGTACCAAATATCACCATGATATGTATCGTTAGATAGAAAATCGAAAGACCTTTCCATTGAGACAAACATATTGCATACCTGGCAACCCTGTCTAAAGTTATGACCACTTTAGTTCTATTATATTTGTATACGTTTTTGAAGCCGGATCTCACTTCTTTGTATTTAAACTATGTTCGAATCAGTTTCCAGTTTCCAACGAGTTTAAAATTGTAAAGATCTATGAGAATCTCTTAATAAGGAAGTGCACCAACCAAATATCGTCTCCGTCGTGCTAACTTGTCGTACGTGCATTTTGGGCCAAATTAAGTTAAGAACGCCATTTCGTGCAGCTCACAATGCCTCACCTTTTGACCTTTACAGATCCCCAAAATACGATTTTAATCCTGAGATATTCAACGAAATCCGAAAAAAAACTCCGTGCAATTTTGTCACTTTACGTATGAAAGTAGTTTCAATCTTGTCGTGCTATCTTGTAAGTGCGACAACTGGCCAAAAGGATTTCAGGTCAGAACGCGTTTGACGCACGTACACGTAAGACTACCGTAAACATTTGTAATTATAACTCGGGACTCCAGCAACCAACTTCAACCAAACTTCGGGCACAGAATGGTCAGCCAAACAAAACGTGTTTGTTATTGTTTACATTGCGTGCTTTCGTTTTTGTTTATTCAAGGTCAACCATTAAAACGCGTTTTTCTCGGAACGTCGAAATGGCGGGTGCGACAAGATAACACGACGACGTCGATATGTGGATTAAGTTAGTTTTTCTAACGATTTGGCCGATACACAAAAATCAAAATCGCACTTCTAAGAGAAATGCTGCATTATACATAGACACCGGCCGAGCTCATCCCATTAGAATCGAGTTTGCGTTGTTTGGGTGACTTAGTGGCTGGCTAAAGCCGGCGGTTAAAATGCTGAGGGATGGATGACTAATGCCGACACGGTCACGCTCGAGCCAGACACGAACGTGCTGGTGCATTTCAGTTGAGGGAGCATTCGCATGTTACGAAATTTGATAAATTTGTATTTTCTTCTGTCGTAAAATTTAATTTGAAACGGCTAGCATCCTTCTATGCACCTGAAAAGAAATTCAGAAAAAAATGTGACGTTTACGTTATTTTTGGACGTTCCCTGTCTTTATCGAGAATCGATAGGTAGATTTACCAGTATGCCAAATGAACAAATGTGGCGTGTTTTTTCGCTATCGTCAGAATAATATGTGTCACCAGAGGACGATTTGGTGAAAACGAAAGTTCTCAATGATTGCAGCTTGCAACAATTGAAAACAAAAATATCATTTTAACCGAAAGAAGCCAACATTAATAAACTTCTTTTTTCTGACGACAACCACATCGAACAAGTAATTTGAATGTGCGGTTTTTGAGGCTTGATTTTCACGAGAAAAAAAGAACAGAACAACGCAAAATCCAGCCGTAACAATCCGGTCGTAACACTGGTAGTCGCCGCGACTCTTGAAAAGCCGACCAGTCACCAGTCTGGGGCGAGCACAAACCACAATTATTGCATGGTGTCATTTTTTTGAAGGTCGTTGCTGCTCGATATCGTGTACGTACGTAATGTGTGCGTTTTTACCAGTATTTTTTTTTTTTTTTTGGTTGTCCATTCTCGCCCCTCTCATCGGGCGGATAACAATAATTGTAATTGGCAATTTGCTTGATGTCACACGCGAGTGGCGAGGATGTGGTGAATAAATTAAATTTTTATCAAGAGTGTCTCTTTATCGCAGCGGGACGCGGCCACGAGAGTGGGTAGTGCGTAGTTCGAGATGTTTTGAGCAGGTTGTCCGGGAAGTTGAAATGTCGGGTTAAAACTTTAAAAAATAGGTTTAAACTAATACATTTCCCAAACAAACTTTTAAAAATATATAAATATGCAAAAAGATCTGTTTTATGATTTGGCAGAGAGTCAAATCAATTGCTGCGGGTATCATCAGATGATGATGCCTGCCTTCATCATCTTTAAAAAAAATAAAAAAAAAACACACACACAACAAAACAAAACAGTCAGCAAACGTGGTTTGGCACGTTCGATCGTGTCACTTTCGGTGGCCACTCGTGCCACCACGAATGACGGGTGTTGGCAGGTTTGAAGTTGGAATTTATTCTGGTGATACTGTCCCAGGGTGTTCGAAACAAGTCAACCTGGAAATGAGGTGTTCCATGAGCAATTAGGAACGAAAGCACAATTAATTTCAAATCTACCGGCCATCCCACACCTCAGAGCATCACAGCAAAAAATTCGATGGTAAAATCGCATGCAAAAGCATGCACATCACCTTTGTGAGAAAAAGCATGTAATATTGTATGAGAAAACGTGTACACAAAACGCATGTACCGAAGAAAAAAATCAGGTCTGCTCACCCCAAAATTAACATCAATTTGGCGAGAGTCATATTCAGATTACCAAGTCCGCGCCCCGACCCACTCGGCTATCTCGCCGCTATGAAAATAGTTGGATCTTCACCGATGTAGCTGTAGGTTCCCCATACATCGTATGCAGTTAACACGGTATACGACGTACGGAAAACCTACTATTAGATTGGCATTGATTTCCATAGCGGCGAGATAGCCGAGTGGGTTGGGGCGCGGACTTGGTAATATGAGCAGACCTGATTTTTTTTCTTTGGTACCGTAAAACGGGGTGACTTTGATAGCCGGGGTGACTTTGATAGGTTTGCGATTTTTCCGCAAAATGAAGAGTACAATTAAAATACGCAAGGAATGGTTTAGAAACATACTGAACGTGGTAGAGAAGTGTTCAAAGTACCTCAAGAAGAACTTTTCATAAAATTTTGACAAGTTTAAAAAGTTAGTTAACTATAGTTAAGAAAATGTTAATGAAAGTCATTATTTTAAACTTCTCAAAGTGTCATGATTTTCCCAATGAACATGATTTTTAATCGGAAGATGGAATGCATTTTCGGGTTCTTTGGACAATTTTCCACTAGGAGAAGGTTAAAAAAGTTTGTAAATAATAAATAATATGTGTTTTTGAAACATATTTAAAAAAAATCTCCAAATTTATATGCAATTTCAGTTGAACAAATTTCATGTAAAATGTGAAAACTTGTGACTCGTGGTTTGAATTCAGTATGAAATGCAATATAAATCGATAATTTTATAAACAAAACTAGTTTTAACAAATTTCAGGCAAAATTCCGACTTTTTAACAAATTTACCTAAAATTTATATGTATTTTGCTAAAAAGCTTATACATCTAGTTAACTTTTTTCTCAAAAACTATTTCGGCTTTTTTAGTGATGTATCAAAGTCACCCCGGAATTAAAACTAAGAATTTTTAACGTAACTATTTTTCTAAACATTATTGAAAAAACTTTTTTTCCGAAATAGTACATGGACTTTGTGTAATCTACCCCAGTACATGTTTTAAAAATAATAATCTTGAGAAAAACCTTACCTGTTGGAAAATATTCTAAAAACAAATTGAAATCCTATCAAAGTCACTCCGGTTTACGGTACATGCTTTTTGTGTACACGTTTTATCATACAATATTACATGGTTTTTCTCACAAAGGTGATGTGCATGCTTTTGCATGCGATTTTACACAGAAATTTTTTGCTGTGCACGAGCACGAGCAAAGGGATCTCGTGTGTGACATAACCGGGCGACATTCGCGCCCAGATGTGCAATTGTGGCTAAAATTATCGCGCGAATCTAGCGAGTACGGCGACGCTACTCACCGGTATGATTTATGATGCTCGCCGAGTACCTGCACCCTCTGTTGGTGCACGCTGCAACTGGGCCATCGCTTCTTCAACCCGGTGGGGAGGGGTCATAAATCTTTGCCGCGAACGCGCCAAGAAATAATTACCCGACACTTGTTCTAATCTTGTTTTTTTTTCCTCCTTCTCTCTCTCGTTTAATTCACAGCAATTCGGCACAAGCACAAGCGCAGGCGTCCACTGTAAACGGTCAAGACTCACAGCAAAACTCGCGAAGTTCTGCCGCGACGACCAACGGTAATCCCAACCAGACGAACAACAACACCAACTCCAGCAACAGCAACGCCATCGGGAACCAGCGACTGCGGCGGTTGCGTTCCGCCAGCGGCCAGTCCAGCTCGACGTCCAACTTGAACAACCTCAACAACAACAGCTCCCAAAGTAGTCACACCCGGTCGCACCACCGGAACTCGGTGGCCACGTCCGCGCCGCCACCGCATCATCGGTCATCTGGAGTAGGCGTCCCGGGGACACACACTGCCGGCAACACGGGTGGACTAATCTCAAGGGTGTTTGACAGTAGTAGCAGCAGCAGCAGCACGACGACAACGGCCGGAAGTAACAACAACAACCGCGGGTCACCGGCAGAGAAGAGGCCACCACCACTTAGCGGCGCAACCCACAACGGTAAAAACGATGACAAGATGGATGAGAGAAGGCAATCGCAACCGAAAACTCCTACCAAAGCGCACCAGCAGCAGCAGCGAGATTCTACGCCGGCGGGCCGGAAGAAGGTCGTGTACGAGCAGCCGAGCGTCGAGCGCGATCCGGAATCGCCCAAAAAGCAGACGGCGGCCAAGCCGGACGATGACCGAGGGTCACCTCCAGCGGAGAAAGCCACCACCGACCTGCTCGCCGTTGACCTAGACTCGTCCAAACCACGCACCAAGGCGTGCACCAACGACTCCGGCATCGAAGGTGAACATCAGCCCCATCTGGACGAGGACCTGGACGAAAACCACAAAGACGAACCCGGCGCGACGGCTGCTGCACCCTCAGATCCACCCGTCGTCGAACGTCGCAGACTCAACTCCGCCATGGAGACCGGCTCGCCCGATTGCAGCGCCTTCCGGCACCACATGGACTCGTCCGAGTCGGACGGCTCGCTAGGCCGCACCAACCTGCGCTTCATCCGCAAAAGCCTCGAAAACACGCTCGCAGTCGCGTTCAAGAACAACATGTTCGACAACGACACCATCGAGACGGAGTACCCGCGCAACCTGGACGACAACATCGAGATCCTCAGCCGCGAGGCGGAGAACCTCGCGCTCCAGTTCAAACCGTCCGAGGAGAAGCTCGTCCAGTACGGACCGATTTTCGACTTGGAAAAGTTCGAGGAGCAGCGCAAGCAGCAGAAGAAGGAAGACGACGAGGACGAAGCGATCGGGATCTCCCCGTGCGGACGCTTTCTCAAGTACGACAAGGAGGTCGGCCGCGGCTCGTTCAAAACGGTCTACCGCGGGCTGGACACGCAAACCGGAGTGGCCGTGGCGTGGTGTGAGTTGCTCGACAAGAAAGTGAACCGCGTTGAACGGGCCCGCTTTCGCGAGGAGGCGGAAATGTTGAAGAAGCTGCAGCACCCAAACATTGTGCGGTTCTACAACTACTGGGAGTCGCCGCCGACGGCGGGCAACAAGAAGAAGAACATTGTGCTGGTGACGGAGCTGATGCTGTCCGGGACGTTGAAGTCGTAAGTTGTGTTTCTTTGTAATTATTGCTGGGTTATTCTCTGCCAATCCACACGGAATCGGAGAAAGTAGTGCCAACCCTTCTTCGATTCACGTGAAACCTTTTCGTTTTTTTTTTCGACCGATTGATTTTTGGACATACGAAAAAAGGCTTGTTTTTCACTCATTTGCAGCCTGACATAAAGAAGATCTGGAAATTTGGTGCACAGTTACAATTGTATAAATTTGGAAGGTGTAATTTTGGAAGGTTGAATATAACCTCATTTATGATGTAATTTCACCTCAATTTAGACTGAAAAAGCGACATTACAACAGAAAAGTGGTAAAATTACACATTTTTTCTGACATAAAAAATGTACCCCTTCCCAAATGTCTTGCCGAGCTTCCGTGGCCGTGAGGTTACGGGTTTCGCCTTGTAAGCGGAAGGTGATGGGTTCGATTCCTGTCTGGCTCGGCAAGTCAGATCCCTTAAAAGAGTAAATATGCTCACTGGGAATACTGACCGGTAGGGGATGGGTTTCGACTAGCGGCGTGCTGGGTTTCTAATCCAGAGGTCGTGAGTTCGATTCTCGTACCGGGATGACGAATGAACACAAAAAATGTAATATCACCATGATTTTTTTTCTGTGTGTCAAACGGACTTTTATGTAAAATTGGACGCCCGATTTAATGGATTAATCAATATTTATTCAAAAAAAACTTTTTTTTTTTTCATCTAACAAAATACAAAAATAGTTTTAAAACCTCTGCCATTTTTCGTTTTTCACTGTAAACAAATAACATTTCATTTTAAGCTAAATTTTATGTATACTAAAGTATACTTTTCGAATCAGCAATAATTCAGGAGGGTTTTTTTTCATTTAAAACATTTTTTTGCCTTCCTCACGTTACTGAGGAAAGGCTATAAAATCACTCGAAAAATGAACTTCTCGATAAGTCCTCCTAGACCCACCTTCATGTATACCTATCTATCCTACGATAAGCCCTAATTTGATGAAAAGATTTCCACTGTTTTTCAATTATTAGTGTAATCAAATTTTCAGATTCCTTTTTTGTGTTAAAATATCAGTTTTCAACACTTAAATTGTGAGAATGTTAAATTTGACAACGTCTGAGATCCATATTGCATATTAAGAAAATTTTAGTATTTTGGAAAAAACGGTATTTTGGGAGAATTTCAGTATTTCGTGAAGATTTTTGTATATTTTGAACAAAAAATAGTAAATTGCACGAAAAATTAAAATACTCAAATTGCATTTTTTTTAAATCGTGGTATTTTCAGAAAATTACGATATTTTATTAAAATTGAAGTTCATATCTCTAAAAATTGTAATATATGAAAAACTTAAACGAAATTCGCGTTATTTGCCAATTATGACAATTAGATTATATTGAAAAAAAGTACGGTATTTTGGGGCATCATAAATTATGAATATGAAGCACCAAAATTTTCATAAAATACTCAAAATTTCCCTAAAAATTTAAAACAGTGAAAATCATTACAAAATATCGCGTCGTTCGATACCCATACAGTCCAGACTCGATTATCCGATGGTTTGTAATACATAATGGGACTTCGGATAATCGAATCACGAATAAAAAAATCGTATTTTTTCATTTTCTTATTTTTAACATAAAATTTGAGTTCTACGACCCCATTTTAGTCAAATTTGAGTTGTTGATAGCCTATTAAGGGGTTACATACATGTAATGTCAGAGGTTGGTTTGAGCACACACTTAAACTTTTTCAAAATCTGTTTTCATGGCATTAAAATATACATTTTCATCTATTAAAAAACAAATTTGAAGACATTTGGTTGTATCATTGCCGAGATAAAGCTATTTGAAGATCCAAAAAACGGGTATCTCTACACTGCTTTGACCAAAGCGGCTCAAAATTTTGGTGAAGACTCGTTAAACCGGTCCCGTGTGCATGACGAAAGCCAATTTTGAAAAACTTAGTTTATAAAAAAGTTAAAAATATTTTTATGTTTTTAATATACAAAAATCACAGTTTTTGATTTTTGTATTTTTTTAAAATCCAAAATTTTAAAATATGTCTGGAAGTCTTCACCCAAAATTTCAGCTCAAAAAGTTAAACAGTTTGCCTGAGCTTTCAATCACTCCTGAAAGTTGAACTTAACTTTCAGGAGTGATTGAAAATTATTTTTTAAGTGGATTTAAAAAAATCTGTAATATGAAATTTTGTAATTTTCTACATGTATGCAACCCCTTAAAAAGTAAAATGCATTACCGCCATTTTGGCCGCCATCTTGGATTTGAAAATTCTAAATCATTTTAGCACAGTTTAGGGGTCATACCTAAGGGACCATCCATAAACCACGTGGACACTTTAAAGGGGGGGGGGGGGGGGGGAGTATGGCGATTGTCCACGATCCATACAAAAAAGGTTTTTTTTTTGTATGGACAATTGGAAATTTTTTTTATTTGGACAATTTTTATTGGACAATTTTTATTGGACAATTTTGACAGCGAAATTTTTTTTTTTCCTGATTCGATTATCCGAAGTTTCGATTATCCGAGGTGAAATTTTTCCGATGCCTTCGAATAATCGAGTCTGGACTGTATTGCTAATTTTAATAATTTGAGATTTTAAAAAAGAGTACGGTATTTTGTTGAATTTTAAATGTTTACAGTAAAAATGTAAAATAGTGAAAATCATTTAAAAATATTGCACATAATGGCAATTTTAGTATTTTAGAAAAACGCTATTTTGTGAAATTTTTGTGTATATTGTGGAAATTGGGATATTTACACCAAAAATTTGAAAACAGTGAAAATTTATAAAAAAAATTGGCAAAAAATGTAATATAGCTATCAAAATCTATAAAAAAAATCCACGTCATTTGATACCTACATATTGCAACTTATGATTTTTTTTATTAATATTTTTTAATTGTTTTGTTTAAAAAAATGTATTTGACTACAAATTGTGAAACTGTTGAAATCCTTTCAAAATTACGCGTATTTTGAAACAACACTAAACACGCTATTAAAATCTTATTTTTTATAAAAATACTAAATTTTGTGAAATTTTTGAGTACACCTCGTTTTAAATTTGGTACAGTCCAGACTCGATTATTCAAAGTTCGATTATCCGAAGGTTTGTATAGGACTTCGAATAATCACATTGGCGTAGTTCAGGGGTCATTCTTAACCTCGACGATCAAAAATAAGACAACGGATTTTTTTTTGTAGTGATTCGATTATCCGATTTGCGCCCGAAATACAAAATTTGTTTATTTGGTTAAAAAATACAAAATAAACTTTATGCAATGTATTTTAAATATTTAACCGTCGATGTAGCAAGTTTTTTTCATATTTTTTTGGCTGATTTTTGGAAAAAAATTAAAGGTGTTTTATTAACTGACTGGACCCGGTACCTGCAGTTCCCGTTACAGTTTATATGGAATTCCAATAAGAATGTTACAAAAAATTAGGCTTCGAGTCCAGAATGTTAACATGGTTCTGGTTTAATTTTTGATTATTAAATATGTTTTTTTTTTTAATTTTAAAATAAAACTTTATTTTCGATGAGTCACCAAGCTTGACTATCTGGCCACACTGTTCTTTAATATTTTTACTCAAGTGAAATAAACAGATCTTTTCTAGACCAGATGTTTTGTATCTGCTTTAAAATGCGAACCTTGAAAATATTTATGGCACACCATTCGGCATATTGAATGAGTTGTAATATCTGGCAACACTGTCATTGCATTTTCAGACCTGAGCAAAATTTAAATAACTTTAATTTAAAAAAAGTTCAAGGGGTAGTCCGACGTCCAAACACTAACCAACCAGATGTCCAAAACTAACCCCTCCTCTCTCGTTTCCCGCCAGCTATTTGCGCCGCTTCAAGAAGATCAACCCGAAGGTGCTCAAGTCCTGGTGTCGGCAGATCCTGAAGGGGTTGCACTTTCTGCATTCGCGCGCCCCGCCCATCATCCACCGGGATCTAAAGTGTGACAACATTTTCATTACGGGCACAACCGGGAGCGTCAAGATTGGCGACCTTGGGCTGGCCACGCTCAAGAACCGCAGCTTTGCCAAGTCGGTGATCGGGACGCCGGAGTTTATGGCGCCGGAGATGTACGAGGAGCACTACGACGAAGCGGTGGACGTTTACGCGTTCGGGATGTGCATGCTGGAGATGGCGACGAGTGAGTATCCGTACAACGAGTGCAATACGCCGGCGCAGATTTACAAGAAGGTAACTTCGGGCATAAAGCCGGCGAGTTTGGAAAAGGTGGAGAACCCGGAGGTGCGGGAGATCATCGAGCGGTGTATTCACGACAAGAAGGAGGGAAGGCCGACGTGTAAGGAGCTGCTGAACTGTGAGTTCTTCTGCGAGGACATTGGCGTCCGGTTGGAGCCGATTTCCAAGGAGAATTTTATCTCGAATCCGGAGAGTACGCGGATGGAGTTCCGGTTGCGGATTTTGGACCCGAAGAAGCGGGTTAACAAGCACAAGGAGAACGAGGCGATTCAGTTTGACTTTGATACGCGGTTGGACGACGCGGACGAGATTGCTAGTGAAATGAGCAAGAGTGGAATTTTGATGGAGGATGACTCGAAGACGATGGCCAAGATATTGAAGGTTCAGATTCAGACAATGCTGAAGGAGAAGGAAGAGCGCGCCAGGCAGGTTCAGCTGGAGAAGGAAACTGAGGCACTGCAGAAGCAAGCGATGTTGGCTCAGCAAATGTACGCCGCTCAACAGCAAAGTCAGATGGAGAATGAGACACCCCAGCCGATGGAGCTGCAAGTTCCTCAACTGATGGGAGGAGTTCCAATTCCTCAGCAGCAACAACAAGCTTTCTACCAGCCAGCGTCTCTGCCCAACTCTCAGGCTGCGCAGCAGATCATTTTTCAGCAACAACTCTCGGCGCCTGTCGGAAGTGACCAGCTTCAGCAGCAGTTCCAAAACCAAGCCGGCCAGTTTATGAACCAACAGCAGGTTCAACAGCAACAGTTCCTTAACCAAATGCCTCAGAATCCTCCGCAAATGCAACAACAACAACAGCCGGTACAGTCGCAGATGGTCGTCCAGGCTGGTATGCCTCCGCCGCAAGTATTCATGGACGCCCAACAACAACAGCAGTATATTCAGCAGATGCAACAACAGCAACAGGTCTTGTACAACCAAATGCAACAAAACAACGTGCAGTACGTTAATCAAATGTCCCAACAACAACAACAGGTTATTCAACAACAAATGCTCCAACAACAACTCCTGCAACAACAGCAACTTCAGCATCAACAGATGCAGCAAGCTGCCGTCATCCAGGATCAGTTCCCAACCCTTGAACAGCAATTGCAAGCCGTTCTTCCCATTCAGCATCATCCCCCTCAACCCCAGCAATCTCAACAGCCGCAGCATATGCCGCAAACACAACAACACTTTCAACAACAACCACCCCAACAACAACAACAAATGGTTCACGGCCAAACGCTTCAACAACAACAACACCAAATGCACATTCAACAACACCTTCAGGACCAGATGCAGTTGCATCACAGCATGCCAAATCAGATCAACATGATCCCGAACGGACCGGCGATGGTTCAGCAACAACCACAACAACAACAGGCGCCACCCCCTCAGCAACAACAATACGTGCCCCAGCAACAGCCTCAACAACCCGTCGTAATGAACCACGTTCCCCAGCCGCAACCACAACAAGTCCCGATTCAACAGGCGCCACAACCAATTCCTCAACCCCAGCAAGTCCAGCTTCAGCAACAACTTCAACAACAACAACTTCAGCAGCAGCAGCAACAACAAATCCAACAACAACAACTTCTTCAGCAACAGCTGCTTCAACAGCAACAACAACAGCAACCTTCACCTAAACCGGTCGAAATCCCACAGCCCGAACCGATCATCGCTCCAGCTCCCGCTCCCATGCCCTCCCTACCAGCCCCAGAAGTCCCCATCCAGCCCCAACCCCCAGTTCCTGCCTCACCCGCCCCAGCTCCAACCGCGCAACCGATCCAACAACTACAACAGGAAGCCGCCGCCGCCCAGCAACCGCCGGCATCGCCCGGAATACCGCCCTCGTCATCGCAAGCGGCAGCACAGCAGGGCCAGGCGGCCATTCCGAAGCGGCTGACGAGCGAGGCGAGCAAGAAGCGCCGAAACTATCGGTCCACCGAGCGCAATCCGAAGCTGCAGGTGCTCGGCATCGAGAACAACATCGTCGAGTGTGAGATGGAGAACCGGCCCAAGACGATTACGTTCAAGTTCGACGCGAACAACGTGAACCCGGTCGAGGTGGCACAGGATTTGGTGAGTGCGATGGGGTTTTGAAAATAAATTTCCAAAATAATGTTTCGGTTGTTTGTCCCGCCGCAGGTGTCCAAGGATTTGCTGACGGAGGCGCAGAGTCTGGTGTTTATCGAGATGGTTCGCGACATCCTGCGGCAGCTGAAGGAAAATCCCAACCAGCTGCCGGTGGCGTCGCAGTGCTGCCGACGGAACACCGAGAAGGTAAGTCGAACGCTCTAGGAGTCGATCTCCACCCATGACTGGCTGATGTGCACAGTAACAAATACGATAAAGAAAATAGTAATCAATTTACAAAAGCGCGCGTGCCTTCATCATACGTACTTTATATAAACTGTATGGTTAACCAAACTACTTTTCTTTCTCTAGAATGATGCTTTACGGATTTTGTTTTTCTAAGTTTCATTTTCTCGTTTTTTTTTCCTAACTTATTTTCCTTTACTAATCTCTTTTTTTTTTCGCCGGGTTTTGTTTGGTTGATGATTTTTTATCACTAATTTTACTCTGACAAACTGCGCTTCAGGGAAAATCAATTGGCATTTTTTTAAACACTCAAACACAACACACCCAATTAAACATACGAGAAAAAAAAAATTTCGCGTAATAAAATTCGCGTGAGTGTCTCTCTCCTTTTCTCTCTGTCTATTTTCACCTGTGTTCTTTCTTTCTTTCTTGCCTCGTTCCGACTCGGCCGCCAGGTGCGCCATGCGTCCCTAACACGCCAGCGTTCGAACTTTAAAACACATCAGAGACATAGATCAGTAAGTTTTGTGTATACAACTCTCTCTTTTTTAACTTTCGGAACTTTGGAATTTTTGTTATCTCCTCGTTCCTTTACATTACTTATTTGTTAACTCTCTTTTATTTTTGTCTTGCAAACCCCCTTGTCATATTTGTTCGAGTTTTTTTTCCGTTATTTTTTACTTTAACTTTGACTGTTTTTTGGTATGTCCTTGTTTAAACTTGATTGTTCAATTTATTACTTCACTTGTCTGTGGTACGCATCCTTCCCTGAAAATTACAATATGTTTAAATTATTTTTATAAAACAATTCGATTTTATTCTCCTGTCAAAACGTCCCACCCAAAACTTTATACAAACCACAAACAGCACACCGATTTTTTTTGTTTTCTTTCTTTGTTGCGGTTTTGCCTAGTGTTTTTAGCTTGTTTGTTTGTTAGTTTTGTTATCCATAAATCATGTTGTGCTTTGCCGCCTTCCCCATCCCTGTGCTTTGTTGTTAGAGTGTGTTGCTTCTCTAGGCTGATTGTTTTGTTTTTTTCCTATGTCTTTCAATTCTGTAACTATTGGTCGAAAATATATAAAAAAAAATATTTTTTGAAGGTTTTGATTTTTTATGTCCAATTTCTTGCTCTTTCAACAAAAAATAAAATACGTTGAAACTGTAAGAAATAATGTAATGTCAAGATATTTACGAAAAGCATATTAAAAGGGGTTAAATGGGGCATAATGGGCCCTTGCCATTATTTGCCACCAATGAGAGTGTCACCAATCGATTTCTCGTGATTTTTTACATAAAATAGTATACTTTCAAAGTGTAAAAACAACGGCAATTAAAGATATTGGCGAAAAACACATACAATGGGGTAACTGGGGCAAAATGGGCCCATGCTGTCATTTGCCGCCAATGAAAATGTCACAAATCGATTCCTCGCGATTTTCTACATAACATAACAATAAAATACTTTAAAACTGCAGGAAACTACAGTAATTCAAAATATTAATGAAAAACACATAAATAAGGGATAAATGGGGCAAAATGGGCCCTTGCCGCTATTGAGAGTGTCACCAATCGATTTCTCGTGATTTTTTACCATAAAATAAGATACTTTAGAAGTGCGGCAAACTACGGCAGTTGAAGATATTCGAAAAAAATACCCTAAACAAGGCAAAATGGGGTAAAATTGACCACTTCCCGTCATTTGCCGCTAATGAGAGTACCACCACTCGATTCCTCGTAATTTTTTAACATTAAAAATGATACTTTTGACAGGCAGAAACTGACGGAATCAAAAGATCCGTTTTTTAACCCGTTTTTGCCCACTGTGCGTTGGTTAACTGGGCTGCTTTTAAACTGAGCGCGGTTTAGTTACCCTCCAACTTCCCACCCTCCAGATATTTTAAACGGATCTTTCACTCCACCCTCCAAGTTTCCAAGCAACTTTTTCAAAACGGCGTATGTTTTATTTGATTTCAAATACATACAACAAATTGAAAAGGTACTCTTAGCCAAAGGCATATTTGAGAGCTCTCCGAAGAAAACACTCGATCAATTGTAGAGTAATCTCTTGCAACAACACCACCACCAACCGCCCTGTTCCGCTATCGATGGCTAAGTTATGTTTCAAGCAGCACCACTATCCACACTAGTAATGTTACATCAGTGATGGATAAATTAAAGTTTTTAATCAATGGGCTTTTGGGAGCGATTTAGATTAATAATTTGCATAATTTACCGTTTTTACTTTTGAACAAACAATTAATTAACAGATTAATTACATTTCGCTTTTGAACTAATGAATCATTCCTTTCTAAGATTTTTATTCATTTCAATGAATTTGAGCATTTCAATAGTTTTAAGTATGTTAAGTTGATTTTAAATATTACGAGTAATTTTTATATTTAAGGTATTTCAGGTATACGAGTGTATCAAGTTTTTGGAGGTTTTTAAAGATTTCACGTAATTCAAGTTTTTTGCAGTTTTCATGGATTTTAAGTATAATAAGTATTTCCAGGGCTCCCCTCTCACTAACATTTACACACAAGATCCTCTGTAATTATTAAGTCAAATGTAATTACAAAAGCCGACTCGGTCCTAACCAGGTCCCAGCACCGAAAAGGACCTAATAAAAATAATTTTATGAAAAAAAAGTATTTCCAGCATTTCAAGTATTATAAGTACCGCAATCAGGGGTGAGATTGGTTCATACAAAAATGCAGAAATTTGTATGACCCAATCTCACCCCCTCACGGTGCATCAAGTATTTCAAGGGTTTAAAGAATTTCAAGTATTATTTTTTTTCTAAGCATTTCAAGTAAATCAAGTTTTCAAGTATTTCTTGAACACAATCATTTCAACATTTGTAACCATCTCATGGATTTCAAGTATTTCAAATTGATTTTTAATATTTGTAGTATTTCAAGTGTTTCAAGTTGTTGAAGTAAATATTTCAAGTATCTTTTTCATTTATTTTAATTTCATAAAGAATTTAAAATATTTCCTGTACTTCAAGTATTTTGTGTTTTTGAAGCATTTCAAGTAATACAAATAAGTCATGTATTTCAAGTAATTCAGTTAATGTTAATTTTTTAATTTTTCTATAATTTCAATTATTTTTTTTTAGATTTAATCGTCTCTTACTAAGTTTAATCATGAAATATCTTTATAAACGTTTCAGGAGTGATTGAAAATCTTTTTTTTAGATACGATTTTTTTTTGGTTTTATACATGTATGTAACCCTCGATGTACACATCCAAATTTAAAATATTTCTAGTATTTCAAGTATTTAACGTAATTCTATTATATTAAGTTTTTAAAGTTATTCATTTTCAAGTGATTCCAGTTTTTAAAATATTTGGAGTGTATAAAATATTTTAATCATCTTAACACTTTTTTAATTTTCAAGCACTTCAATTATGTTCATGTTTTTTTATTTAATTTTTTTTAAGAATTTCAATAATTTAAGATTTTTTTAAGTATCAAGTACATGAAATACTTAAATTATTTGAGCAAAAATTTGACAAAAATACCAGTTTTTTAAGTGTTTCTAAATAAATAAAATAACTAATTTAAATTGATTTCCTTTTTTGAATAAAACTTTAAAAACCGTATGTTATTATTATAAAAGCATCATATTTTAAGGAGTTTATGTAAACCGAAAAGTGATAATAATGATTGAAACTCATCTGAATATACAAAAGAAATCTTGGAACAATAGAAATTTGTCGATGTTTTCGATTCTTCAAACACTTTAATAACATAAAACAGTTAACAGTATAAAATTTAAAAAGTGTTCTTATTAAGTGAAAATCATTCTTAAATCCGAATAAAATGGTACTTGGAATACATAAACTATTTATTGTACTTTCAATATTTACAATATTTTTAAAGATTACTTGAACAGTTGAAATATTTTTGTAGCTTGGAATATATGATAAAATATTTAAACAGGAAGTATTTGACGTGTCAACAATTCTTAAAATACTTCAACAACATTTAAAACATTCGAAATCACTAACATATTTTTAAAACACTGAAACACGTAAAAAATTCAAGCTTCATATGATCAAAATACTCGACAAACCTAAAATGTTCAATATAATAACAAAAAAAAAACAAAGCAGAAAGACTTTAAATAATAGAAACTTGAAAATTTAATATACTTGGAATCTTTGAAATAATTGAAATACATGAAAAATAAAAGTAATCGAAAAATGTTAAATCATTTCGAAATACTTAAAGTCCATGAAAATAATGAAATGCTTGAATGACTTAAACAACTTGAATTAATTACATGAATGACATGAATAACTTAAAGTAATAGAAATACTTCAAGGTCTTGAAAAAATAAAATACTCGAATTTATTCAAAAAACAAAATACTCGAATTAATTGAATAACTTGAAATACATTAAATATTGGAAAAACTTGAAATTCCTGAAATACACGAAAACACGAAGTTTTTCAATTACAAGAAATTTGAAGTATTTGAATTACTAGAAATGTTTGATACTTGTTTTACTTCTATAGTTTTTAAAGGTCCAATTACCAAAATTTTGTTGTGTTTTTGAATACTACTAACTAAATGCGGTTTGAGAAACACCAAAAAAACAAAAAAAAAACAAAAATGTGTTTACTGGACTTGAAAAAACCTTAGACTTGAAGTTGAAGTTGAAATTCTTCATATACTTGAAACACTCGAAATATCTAAGATCAATCTGAAATACTATTGATTCTTGAAACACTTTCGGTTCTCGCAATACTTTGGATCCTTGAAATCCTACTTCGAAAACTTGGAAAAAATTAAAAACTTAAAGTACTTATGAGACTTAAAACCCAATACTCCAAAACTTGAAATGACAAAAATCAGACAAAAATTTCGAAATTTGTATGATGCAATCTCACCCCCAGACCCAATGTCACCCCTGATGACGGTACTTATAACACTCTTGAAATATTTAAAATCGATTTGAATTTTTTGAAGAATTTGAAAACATGAAGTATTTGAAATACTTAAAACATATTTATTAACTTCTATTGTTTCTTTAAAGGTCCAATTTTGCTACCTCTGACTCAATGCGGTTTCAGATACACCAAAAAGACAAAATTTTGTTCATTTGACTGTAAAAAACTCCAAACATGAAGTACTTGAAATCCTTCAAGTTCATGAAATTTTTGAAATTCTTCAAATACATGAAAATTGCTTGAAACACTCAAAATACATAAAAGACCGAATTCTTGAAATATTTAAGATAAATTTAGAATACTTCAAATCATAGAAATTGAAATACATTAAATACTTGAAATACTTCAAAACTCGAAATTTATGAAATACATGAAATCCTTGAAATATCTGAAAACATGAAGTATATACAAGTATATACATGAAATGAAGTATTTAGTTTTTTTGAAGGTCCATACCAATATTTTGCCTGTGTTTTTGAATACCGCTAACTCATTGCGGTTTCAGAAACACAAAAAAACAACAACAACAAAAAACTAAATTTTGCTTACTGGACTTGAAAAAAACCCCAGACCCCTTCAAGTACTTAAAACCCTTTAGATACTTGAAACTTGCTTAAACACTCCAAATACTACGAAATATTAAATTACTGCAAATTCTTGAAATATCTAAGATCTATCTGAAATACTATACATTCTTGAAATGCATTCAGTTCTCGCAATACTTTAAATCCTTAAAATTATACAAACACAGTGTTTGAAACACTTGATATACTTGAAAACCTACTTCGAAAACTTGGAAAAAATGAAATACTTCAATTACTTATAATGAAAACATGAAATACTTGAAATTCTTGAAATGTTTGATGTACTTATAAAAATCTAAATTCTTAAAATATTTAAAATCAATTTGAAATATTTGAAGGAATTTAAAATAATTAAAAAAATATATTATAAGTAATTAAATAACTTGAATTGCATGAAATACTAAGATACTAGTATACGAAGTATTAAATAAACTTGAATTAATAGAAACATTTGATATTTTTATTTACTTCCATTATTTTTATAAAGGTCCAATTTTGATTTTGGCTCTAGAGTGTTTTTGACGCAATGTGGTTTCAGAAACACAAAAAAAAAACTAAATTTTGTTCATTGGACTTCAAAAAACTCCAAACATGAATCTTGTTTGAAACACTCAAAATACATAAAAAAAACTACAAATTCTTGAAATATTTAAGATCAATCTGAAATACTTTACATCCTAGAAATTCTTGAAATACTTGAAATAGGTACTTAAATACATGAAATACTTTGAAAACTTGAAATACTTGCAATACTTAAAATCCACAAAATACTTTACATACTTGAAGCTCTTGAAACACATGATGTTATTATGACACTTTAAATCCTTGAAATAATTAAAATCAATTTGAAATAATTGAAACAATTTAAAAAATAGATTATTTGAATTATTTTAAAAACTAAAACTAATTGGATAAACAATATTTGAATAACTTGGAATACATGATATACATACAATATTTGAAATACTTGAAGCACTTTAAATCCTTGAAAACTTTAAAAAACTTAATACACTCGTATACCTGAAATACCTTAAATATAAAAATTACTCGTAATATTTAAAATCAACATAACATACTTCAAACTATTGAAATGATTAAAATGATTGAAATGAATAAAAATCTTAGAAAGGAATGATTCATTAGTTCAAAAGCGAAATGTGATTAATCTGTTAATTAATTGTTTGTTCAAAAGTAAAAATGGTAAATTATGCAAATTATTAATCTAAATCGCTCCCAAAAGCCCATTGATTAAAAACTTTAATTTATCCATCGCTGATGTAACATTACTAGTGTGGGTAGTGGTGCTGCTTGAAACATAGCTTAGCCATCGGTAGCGGAACAGGGCGGTTGGTGGTGGTGTTGTTGCAAGAGATTACTCTACAATTGATCGAGTGTTTTCTACGGAGAATTCTCAAATATAATTTTTGGCCAAAAGTACCTTTTCAATTTGTTGTATGTATTTGAAATCAAATAAAACATACGCCGTTTTGAAAAAGTTGCTTGGACACTTGGAGGGTGGAGGGTAAAGATCCGTTTAAAATATCTGGAGGGTGGGAATTTGGAGGGTAACTAAACTGGGCGCTCGATAACTGGGCCGTAGCAGACAAACGTCAAAACAATCAAAACAACCCAAAATGACCGAGGGGTTAATGGATGCAAAAATCATATTCAATAAATAATTATTTTTTTTCAAGCTTTTTTTTGCGAATTCAAGTTACAATTAAAGAATTATGAAAAGTAAGAATTCTTAATAAATTTTAGTAACTTTTATTTTTATATTTCATCTGGAAAATATTATTCATCGGTAGTCCCCTTATTATTTTTTTTTTCAGCCCAGTTAACGAACAACGAACAACAAACAACAAAATAAAAAAATATAAAAATTTAAATAACAAGCCATAGTCTTCACATTTAAATGAAAAAAGTGTTTTAAAATGCATTTTACACTAGTTCAGTTGTTTTGCAATCATTAGTTTTCAAAAAATCTAAGATCTGACAAAAACAAAAATTGTATCGAAAAAAAAGGCTTTGCATCGAAAATTTTCAAAAAATATTAAGATTTTTTAATAAACCCAAACATACTAAAAATGATTTTAAACGCAGAAGAATGTTTTTTAATTTGATTTCAGCTGGTTGCACTTGAATTTTCATTAAAATTTTGAAAAAAAATCAAAAATCAAATTATTCGCTCTACAGCATTGCCTTGGCGTTCTCGATTGCGAGATTCCTACTCGAAACTAGGTGTCCGAAGGATTGATTGTTGAGGCAATTGCAAACCTCTTTTTACACCTAAGCTTCCATCTACCCCGGGATTCGAACTAACGACCTTTGGATTATGAGTCCAACTGCCTACCAGCGACTCCACCGAGGCAGGACCCAGGCACGACTCCTACACCTGGACTGAGCTAACGACCTAACCTCTAGGTTAGACCGGGACCAACATTAACTTCCCTGTCCGACGGAAGGCGTGATCAGACAAATTTCGTCTCAAAATTTGCCACCGGGACCTTCTGGGATCAAACCCAGGCCGACTGGGTGAGAGGCAACCACGCTTACCCCTACACCACGGTCCCGGCTAAAATTTTGAAGTTTATTGTAAAAATATTTTTTTGCCCCCTGATTTTTCGGGCCAATTTTGAAGTGGGGGGGGGGGTGACAAAAACTTTTAAAAATATTTGTACCAGCCTTATTTAAAAAAATGTAAGCTCTTTTCGATTGCAAATTTTTTGTTTCTGGCTCTGAAAGGCATCATCCCTGATCATTCAAGTCTTGATTCAGAATGTTTCTATCAATAAATGGTTTGGTAAGGTGTAAGGTGATAAGTTAAACTTAAACTTATACATATGCCTGGAATTAAAAAAAAATATTTTAACAATAAAAAAAAACCGCATTGGCGTTATTTTTTTTATCGGATTTCACATTGGGAGCGTTCTTTTATTACGCAACGCAAAAATTTGGATTTGGATTAATCTTCGAAACAGTTGTAAGTCATTACTTTCAAAGTCGTAAATATTGATTGTTTACATATTGGTGAGATCAGACTAAATTGTACATCTTGTGGGTATATAAGCTTATGAGCCTATTGAGCTTATTAATGATGATGAAATGATAATAAACAGTGATTGAACACCTTTTGATAATGCCAGATGGGGACTTTGTTTCCATTGCAATTTAAATAGCTTCATTCTCCTCATCTTTGAATAACAATAATCTCCTCAAGATTAGCACTCATTTCATGGTACACCAACCGGTAAGTAACCTAAGAGGGCCAATTTAGCGCTAAACAAAACATCCGCTTGCAGAGTCGTGTAGAACCATTTTGGTGGTGTGTCCCCTTCCAATTTTATTTGTTTCCCTAAATCGATTCCACAGTTTCACTCCTCAGTTTTAATTAATTTTTCGATCAAAATCTTTCCCCAGCGCGACGAAACCTCCACGACGGCGTCCAACTTTTCGCACATGTTCGACCCGACCATCATCGACCGGCAAGCGCTCGCGACGACGGTGTCAACGACCACAACGAGTACGACGACCACCAACTCTTCGGCTTCGTCGTCTCCGCTGTCCCAGCAGCAGCACCCCATCAATGGTGGCGGCTCGGCGGATCTTCAGAAGATGGCTTCGGTCGATTCGAGCAACGGTTCCGCCGTCGGATCGGAAGAGCAGCAGCACCAGCAACAGCATGGTTCCAAGGGGGACTTGAAGGACATTGTGACGATCGGTGACCTGGAGGGTGCCACCGGAGAGATTACGACGGTCACCCACGTGGTGATGGACGATGGCGGCAATGATAATGGAAGCAGTTGCGATGAGAACTCGCGCAAGACGAGTACGATCAGTACGGATTACACTTCGCATGAGAACACGCCGGAGAATACGATTACGTCGGGCAGTGCGATGCAGGCGCAGATGCAGAATACGACGACGACGACGCACAACGAGGGTGAGATGGGGCAGGACTCCGGATCGATGGAAACGGACGGCGGCGGGGACAAAACGGATCAGTGTATTATCACAGTGCCATGCGCCAGTAGCGAAGCTTCCGCTAGTTCTGCAACCACAACTACTACCAACACTACTACTTCTACTGCAAACAGTAATACTGAAATTTCATCTAGTCAACAGCAAGTTCAGCATGGATCTACGGCGGCGGAGGTGGCCGTTCCGGTCAGCAATAGCGTGGTCGGTTCGCCAACGGCCGAAAACAAGCAACAACTGCGCGAGCGAAAAATGTCCCGATTCTCCGTGACCCCGGTAGTCCTTCAACCGCCGGAACCTACGGCACAGCCGGAAGTCCCACCAGAACCCGCTGCACCAGCTCCAGCCGAGCAACCCCAGTTCGTCCCCGAGCCAGCTCCCGACCAGCAGGTCTGCGTCCAAGCGTCCAACGAGGTTCTGCTCCAGCAACAAATGGAACAACAACAGCAGCAGCTCTACCAGCAGCGAATGTACGAGCAACAGGAAGCCGAACGGCAGCAACGCGAGTACCAACTCCAGCTGCAGCAACAACAGCAGCCCCACATCGACCTGGCCCTGTTCCAGCAGATGCAGGCACTCCAAAAGCAGGCAGCCGCCGCCGCTCAACTCGCTCCAGAAGCCCAAAACACAGCCGAGTACGAGCTACAGCAACAGTTCTACCAGCAACAGCATCAACAATATCAACAAGCCCTCGCGCAAGCCCAGCAACAGCAAGAAGCCGCCCAATCTTCCCAACAGCAGCAGCAGCAGCAGCAGCACCCCTCAATGTCCACCCAAGTCTCGGTCGACCACACATCACGTGATTCCCTGTCTAGTCGCATGCCGGAAACGCTCGAGCAGCTCAAGATCGGGCTCGAAAACATTACCCACGTGCACGTCGTCACGAGCAAGGCGTCCACCGCGAGTCTCTCCAGCACGGCGTCCTCGCACTCGGTACAGCAAAATGCCGGCGGCGATCCATCCAACGAGTACCTCGTCCAGCAGCAGCAGCAATACTACCAAGCGCAAGAGTTCATCCCAGACGCCGCCCAACAGGAAGAATACGTCACAGATGGCGCCGTCCACCTGCTAGAACAGCAAGCCAAACAACACCTACTACCATCGTCCCAGGAGGTTTCCTCGTACAACTCGCGCCGAACGTCGGCGGACATGAACCAGCCGGCACCCGTTGCGACGACAGTGATGACCGAGCAGCCGATTCAGCAAGTGCAGGTGCAGCAACAGTCGCAGACGCAGCCCGGCACGTCGATGCCGAACTCGGTTGCGGCGGTCAGTGCCGCGGGAAGTGATGCCAGTACGCCCAATCTGAGGGAGCAGGAGAAGCGGTTGTCGAATCAGGGCAGCGTTGACCGGATAGACAGGTGAGGGGGGACATTATTCAAAAAACATATTTTTAAGTGTTTTTTTTTGGTAACGGATTATGTCTGTTTTAAAATTTCGATTTTGGTCAACGAAAAGAGGGCCTCGACAAGTCTTTGAATTGCTTTTTTTGCCGTTCTACGCAAAATTGTCCCGTGTATTATTTATAATTTTATAAATATTTTTTTTATTTTGGATCAATTTTAGCCCAACATAAAAATTCCAAATGCAAAAAGTTTAAAAATTTCAAATCTCAAAAATTTCAAATTAAATTAAATCAAAAATTCCAAAATTAAAAATTTCCACCGTTTAAAAATCCAAAAATCAAAATTTTAAAATTCAAAACAATTGAAAAACATATTTCAAAAATTTCTCGATTATCCGAAATCTCCGCCAAAATTTTACTCCGGGGTTAATCGAAACATGAAATTTTTATTTTTTCTCAAAATTTGAGTCTCTAACCACAAATATCACTTCAAAGTTATCTGATTTTGTGCCCTGGGCATGAGTAGAGATCTCAACGCCGTTAGCAATGTTGGCTTAAAAATAAAATTCATTGGATAATATCACCCTCCCCCCAGCCAACATTTTTGCCATGCGAAGCGGGCCTCTAACACTGTGTCTAGGTAACACCTAGCTAGGAGCGATCAGTGGACAAACACAAGAGGTGATCCCAGGGTCGATTAGGAGTTCATGAAGCAAATTAGTCGTCTCCCACCCCTTTTAAATTGAAAAATGAACTCTGAAACCAGCGTCTACTCACAACAACAGAAACCGAGGCCTCTTCTAGGCATTGTAGGGTCTAAATTACTGCTTGCCATACAATTTTGAAATCAACGATTAGAGTATTTAGGATAATTATTTTCAACATAACAATATTTATCTGTTTGTTATCTCCACATTACTTTCTATAACAGGTTTTAAAAAGAATACTTTCTGTTGTTACATAAGCCTTTTGCTTGTTCAACAGACAATTTAGAAATGTTAGGTGTTAAGCGGAATTAAGCTAGACCATTTAGAAACTTAGAAGTGCATTTAGGTTTAGGCACACTTATTTTAACCATGAGCTTCAGTTTTATTTTTATTATTATTTAGAGAAGATTTGTAGGGTTTATTCTCTCTAATGAGTTCGTTCCTTAGAAATTAGGAGAAAAAAAGATACTGCCGCCACCTTTGTTTAATATTTGCAGGTACCCAGCCTCATCAGCGGAGCTGGTCAAAGGATGACCAGGTCAAATTCGTTACTGACCAATTCCGACATCAACTGGCGAAGGTGATCTAGGACATCTGTGGGCGGTTGCGGGGTCGTCCTCTCAAAAGCAAATCAGTAAAGTAATCGTATTACAGGCCTGCCTATTATGGCCATGTTGAATACGATTAACTACAACACTAACCATTTAAACTTTCAGCAAACAAGACTTATGACGGACGTGACAAGACGAGGGCCTGTTAAGCTTTGGCAACATTTTAGAATATAAAAACTAAATCAAAAAAAAAAATTAAAAACTGCATATCATTATTTAAGAACTTAAGACTTCAAAAATTCAAGAATTTAAGGAACTTTTAAGAATTTAGAGCCATAGAATTTTTGAATGGTTGGTTTTTTTAATTTTTGAATTTTTAAATTTTCTGAGTTTTATAATTTCAGAATTTTAGAATTCGAGAATTCGAGAATTTTAGAATTTTAGAATTTTAGAATTTTAGAATTTTAGAATTTTAGAATTTTAGAATTTTAGAATTTTAGAATTTTAGAATTTTAGAATTTTATAATTTTAGAATTTTAGAATTTTAGAATTTTAGAATTTTAGAATTTTAGAATTTTAGAATTTTAGAATTTTAGAATTTTAGAATTTTAGAATCTTAGAATATTAGAATTTTAGAATTTTAGAATTTTAGAACTTTAGAATTTTAGAACTTTAGAACTTTAGAACTTTAGAACTTTAGAACTTTAGAACTTTAGAACTTTAGAACTTTAGAACTTTAGAACTTTAGAACTTTAGAACTTTAGAACTTTAGAACTTTAGAACTTTAGAACTTTAGAACTTTAGAACTTTAGAACTTTAGAACTTTAGAACTTTAGAACTTTAGAACTTTAGAACTTTAGAACTTTAGAACTTTAGAACTTTAGAACTTTAGAACTTTAGAACTTTAGAACTTTAGAACTTTAGAACTTTAGAACTTTAGAACTTTAGAACTTTAGAACTTTAGAACTTTAGAACTTTAGAACTTTAGAACTTTAGAACTTTAGAACTTTAGAACTTCAGAACTTTAGAACTTCAGAACTTTAGAACTTTAGAACTTTAGAACTTTAGAACTTTAGAACTTTAGAACTTTAGAATTTTAGAATTTTAAAGTTTTGGAATTGTAGAATTTTATAATTTAAGAATTTTAAAATTTAGAATTTAAGAATTTTTTTTTAGAATCTTTGAATTTCTTAATTATTGAATTTTTGAATTTTTATTTTTTTAAATTTTTAATTTTGCAAATTTCTGAATTTTTGAATTTTTGAATTTTTAAATTTTTGAATTTTTGAATTTTTTAAGAATTTAGAGTCATAGAATTTTTGAATTATTGAATTTTAAAATTTTTGAATGGTTGTTTTTTTTAATTTTTGAATTTTTAAATTTTCTGAGTTTTATAATTTCAGAATTTTAGAATTTTAGAATTTTAGAATTTTAGAATTTTAGAATTTTAGAATTTTAGAATTTTAGAATTTTAGAATTTTAGAATTTTAGAATTTTAGAATTTTAGAATTTTAGAATTTTAGAATTTTAGAATTTTAGAATTTTAGAATTTTAGAATTTTAGAATTTTAGAATTTTAGAATTTTAGAATTTTAGAATTTTAGAATTTTAGAATTTTAGAATTTTAGAATTTTAGAATTTTAGAATTTTAGAATTTTAGAATTTTAGAATTTTAGAATTTTAGAATTTTAGAATTTTAGAATTTTAGAATTTTAGAATTTTAGAATTTTAGAATTTTAGAATTTTAGAATTTTAGAATTTTAGAATTTTAGAATTTTAGAATTTTAGAATTTTAGAATTTTAGAATTTTAGAATTTTAGAATTTTAGAATTTTAGAATTTTAGAATTTTAGAATTTTAGAATTTTAGAATTTTAGAATTTTAGAATTTTAGAATTTTAGAATTTTAGAATTTTAGAATTTTAGAATTTCAAAATTTTAGAATTTTAGAATTTTAGAATTTAAGAATTTAAGAATTTAAGAATTTAAGAATTTAAGAATTTTTGATTTTTTGAATTTTTGAATTTTTGAACTTTTGAACTTTTGAATTTTAGAATTTTAGAATTTTAGAATTTTAGAATTTTAGAATTTTAGAATTTTAGAATTTTAGAATTTTAGAATTTTAGAATTTTAGAATTTTAGAATTTTTGATTTTTTGATTTTTTGAATTTTTGAATTTTTGAACTTTTGAACTTTTGAATTTTAGAATTTTAGAATTTTAGAATTTTAGAATTTTAGAATTTTAGAATTTTAGAATTTTAGAATTTTAGAATTTTAGAATTTTAGAATTTTAGAATTTTAGAATTTTAGAATTTTAGAATTTTAGAATTTTAGAATTTTAAATTTTAGAATTTTAGAATTTTAGAATTTTAGAATTTTAGAATTTTAGAATTTTAGAATTTTAGAATTTTAGAATTTTAGAATTTTAGAATTTTAGAATTTTAGAATTTTAGAATTTTAGAATTTTAGGATTTTAGAATTTTAGAATTTTAGAATTTTAGAATTTTAGAATTTTAGAATTTTAGAATTTTAGAATTTTAGAATTTTAGAATTTTAGAATTTTAGAATTTTAGAATTTTAGAATTTTAGAATTTTAGAGTTTTAGAATTTTAAAATTTTAAAATTTTAGAATTTTAGAATTTAAGAATTTAAGAATTTCAGAATTTCAGAATTTTTGAATTTTTGAATTTTTGAATTTTTGAATTTTTGAATTTTTGAATTTTTGAATTTTTGAATTTTTGAATTTTTGAATTTTTGAATTTTTGAATTTTTAAATTTTTAAATTTTTAAATTTTAGAATTTTAGAATTTTAAAATTTTAATTTTAGAATTTTAGAATTTTAGAATTTTAGAATTTTAGAATTTTAGAATTTTAGAATTTTAGAATTTTAGAATTTTAGAATTTTAGAATTTTAGAATTTTAGAATTTTAAATTTTAGAATTTTAAATTTTAGAATTTTAGAATTTTAGAATTTTAGAATTTAGAATTTTAGAATTTTAGAATTTTAGAATTTTAAATTTTAGAATTTTAGAATTTTAGAATTTTAGAATTTTAAATTTTAAATTTTAATTTTAGAATTTTAGAATTTTAGAATTTTAGAATTTTAGAATTTTAGAATTTTAGAATTTTAGAATTTTAGAATTTTAGAATTTTAGAATTTTAGAATTTTAGAATTTTAGAATTTTAAATTTTAGAATTTTAGAATTTTAGAATTTTAAATTTTAGAATTTTAGAATTTTAGAATTTTAGAATTTTAGAATTTTAGAATTTTAGAATTTTAGAATTTTAGAATTTTAGAATTTTAGAATTTTAGAATTTTAAATTTTAGAATTTTAGAATTTTAGAATTTTAGAATTTTAGAATTTTAGAATTTTAGAATTTTAGAATTTTAGAATTTTAGAATTTTAGAATTTTAGAATTTTAGAATTTTAGAATTTTAGAATTTTAGAATTTTAGAATTTTAGAATTTTAGAATTTTAGAATTTTAGAATTTTAGAATTTTAGAATTTTAGAATTTTAGAATTTTAGAATTTTAGAATTTTAGAATTTTCGAATTTTCGAATTTAAGAATTTTAGAATTTTAGAATTTTAGAATTTTAGAATTTTAGAATTTTAGAATTTTAGAATTTTAGAATTTTAGAGGGGCAACCCGGCCATCAACGCGAGTGCACGCGGTTTTTCGTCGTTCGCTAGACTCGATTTTATTCGCGTATTTCGAGTGTGAAAATCTGCCTATTTTATGAAACCTAGTTGTGGAAGCAATTTGTGGATAGGAAATGCTTCGAAAAACTATGGATTTTCGTCAGAAATCTAAAGGGAAAGTGTTTTTTTGCTGTTTGATTTCGTTTTGTTTATGATGAGAACGTAGCAAATATGGCGCCTCGGCTGGCGCTGCGCCCTCCGGCTAGCAGTGAGCGGGTTAGTGTTTGGTGGTATTAGTGACATCGAGCCTTTGAGCCGGGGCACAGAAAAGCAGGAAAACAGAATGGAAGAATAGAGTCAGCTACCAGAAAAGCGAATCGGAGAAGTAAGTCTTGTGTGACCCGAGTGAACAGGTGTCGAGGTTGGCGGAATTTTCAGAATTCATCCGAAAATCATGGAAGTTATTATTTTGGTTTTATTTTCGGTCCGTCAAGAAGTCAAGTGGGTGGTGCTGCATGGGTGGGATTAAAAAGAAGTGAAAAGGTCTGTGCTCTTCGAGGTGAAGAGATTTGTTTGGGGTTATGGCTGCATTAGTAAGTTGCCGAGTGAGAGGTGTTTGCGATGGCAGCTTTGCGCTTGCGGCATCTGGTGAGAGGTGTTGGATGACGATTCTGCGCCAACCTGTCGCTCAGTGGGGAGCAGTGGCAGCGATCGAGAGGCGACTGTGTGCAAAGCTGGGTGAGAGCGTTCTGTTTTATTTTGTGTGTTTCGTCCTTGTGTCAGTGTTGGTGAGAGCGGAATGCACGTGGTTAAGTTTTTGATGGAGAGATGAAAACGAGTGTGTGTGTGTGTGTGTGTGTGTGTGTGTGTGTGTGTGTGTGTGTGTGTGTGTGTGTGTGTGTGTGTGTGTGTGTGTGTGTGTGTGTGTGTGTGTGTGTGTGTGTGTGTGTGTGTGTGTGTGTGTGTGTGTGTGTGTGTGTGTGTGTGTGTGTGTGTGTGGCTGTTTTCATTATATTTTCATTACAATTTCAAGTCGAATTTAAAAATCTTGCTCGCTATAATGTTGAGGTATACAAAAGTAAATTAGTTCATGGGTGTATGAGTGTGTGAATGGGTTTATCTGTTCTTTTTTTCATATTTAGCCCAATAAATATTTAAAACCGCGTAAAATCTACAGAATCGGTCGATAAATCCAAATCTTATTGAAAAAAATCGTTATAGGGTCATTATTTAAGAATTCAGTACACGCGTTCTTGATCATTTGCTGTCGTTTCGTTAGTCTGTCAACTGTACCAGTAGATGGATACAACCCAAATAATTTGTTAAATTTTCCGGTGAAAAACCCATTTCTATAGAATCGTTTATCGAAAGACACGCTGACATTTAGCATAGACCATTAGCACGCGTTTTTGAATTTTTTGACTCGATTGTGAGTAGCGGGACCTCGTGGTGTCCTGTTTTCTTTTCGTTTATATTCGTTGATCGTAACAATTTATTAACTCATCAAACTACCGATTTTATGAAGAGTAAAGCGTCTTTTATTTATTAATTTTGAAATTTGCTCGCGTAATCTAAATTGTACAAACAGTAAAAATATACTGATAAGTCCAGCCCATAGCACTACTGCTCGGTTGGCACGCGTTCGATTAAAAAGCTTTTTTAAATAATCAATTATTTATCTTTCCGCAGCCGGCTGCCTAAGATTTAAAATTTTCAACCGATAAACAAAATGCTCATGGTCACATCACTGCCACTCGTGAATCCTGACCTCATACCCATCTACTAACCCCTCAAAACTCATGTGATACTTTGTCGGAGAAGCAGTCGATTGGGCGGTCTCTATCACTCAAGTATCGGACTAACATTCCCATCCACTTCCCCGTGACTCTACCACTGGTCGTGGCCGGCGCCGGTATTGATCAGCATGATAGGGGCCTTTGAGAAGTTGCGAAGCGAGGAAAGATAGCTCCCACTCATCTTCCACGGCTCGTGGATGTAACTTCTGGAGGTCCTGGTCAATAACGGAGTAGCAACTGCGGGTGGGCACCTATGCTTATGCTTATGCTTATGCTTATGCTTTAGAATTTTAGAATTTTAGAATTTTAGAATTTTAGAATTTTAGAATTTTAGAATTTTAGAATTTTAGAATTTTAGAATTTTAGAATTTTAGAATTTTAGAATTTTAGAATTTTAGAATTTTAGAATTTTAGAATTTTAGAATTTTAGAATTTTAGAATTTTAGAATTTTAGAATTTTAGAATTTTAGAATTCTAGAATTTTAGAATTTTAGAATTTTAGAATTTTAGAATTTTAGAATTTTAGAATTTTAGAATTCTAGAATTTCAGAATTTGAGAATTTGAGAATTTGAGAATTTGAGAATTTAAGAATTTGATATTTAAAAAATTAAAGAATTTAAAAATTTATGAATTAAAGTTTTTTTTTGAAATTTAAGAAATTTTAACTTTTTTATGCATTAAGAATTTTTAATATTTTTAAAGTTTTGATGTTTTTTTAATTTTTAATATTTTTAGACTTTTTAAATTTTTAGAATTTTCAGAATTTTTAGAATTAGGATTTTTAAATGTTTTACAATTTTGAATATTTTTAAAAATTTTAGATTTTTTTGAATTTTTAGAATTTTTTCGAATGAAATATTTTTTTAAATTTTGGAATCAACGAAACGAAACGAAACTATTGGCACTACGCCCCCCGGGGCATGGCCTTCCTCTAACGTGGGATTTCTGCTCCAGCGCCTCTGACGAGACAGGAGAAACCGGGACCGACGTTTTACTTCACCATCCGATAGAAGCTCAGTGGATAAGGAATCAACACTAAGATTTTAAAAGAGCGTAATATTGAATATTTGACCTTTTCGTAGAGAATTGGTCTCATTTTATGTGGCATTGCGTTTTTCACTGTCCTCCACTGTATTTTAAGTAAATACAAGTATGGCGTTGTTCAAAAATTACGTCCAGAGATTTTCGGGATTTCAGGCCGAAAAAGCTATAAAATCAATTTGATTAACAAACTGTGTTTTGCTTTTTTTTTTTTTTTTTGAATTAAATATACTTTATTGAATCTTTCTTATAATAATTACATTTGGTTTACATAATAAGTGGTCAGCTGTGGCTCTTCAGCTTTAGTTTGCTTTTCGTGATTTAAACACTGTTCATTTTCTTAACTTTAAAAGTATATGATTTATCATTTTTGTAACACTAGGTACAATGAGGAAAAAAAAAATTAAGTTGTGTTTTGCTTCATTTACAGCTCCGGAAATAACTCGCTGGCCGATCTGCACCAGAAGCTGGCCCAACTAACGTCCGCCCAGCTCAACGAACAGCAGGCGGCACAACAACAGCAGCAGCTGCAACAACAACAATCCCAAACTCCAAAGCCCCCTCAGCTAATCGCGTTCGAGCAGCAACAGCTTCAGACACAGGTTAGATTTACATTCGCCAAAAGTTGAACAACTCAATTTTAACTATTGTTTTACGATTTCTCTTTCCAGCAAAACTCCACCGTGACGAGTCCGTCTGTGGAACATCCGGAGCCCAAGTTCCCGAATGACGCGAAGCCGATGATCCGCAAGGTTTCACGCTTCCAGGTGCAAACCGTACAAGAATCTCCCAAAGCAGCGCCGACCCAGGACGGTCAGCAACAAACCCAACAACAACCACAACATCAACATCAACATCAACTAGTAGTGAATCACGATACTCAGCAGCAGCAACAGCCCAACTACTCATCCCCGACGGACGAAAAGTCGTGCCAGACGTTCCCTGTGCCGCAACCGGTGCCTAAACCTCAGCTTGTGAATGAATTGCCCCGAACTCCGACCGTGGAGAATGTTCAGCCCACCTTTGCGGCGGTGTTGCAGCAACAGCAGGTTCAGCAGCAGCAGCAGGCTCAGCAACAACAACAACAACAACAGCAAATGCAAGCGCAACTGCAGTATCAACAGCAGATGATGCAACAACAACAGCAGCAGCAGGTTCAGGTTCAGCAGCAGCAGCAGCAGCCAATGATCCAGGCAGTT
Organism: Culex quinquefasciatus; assembly: GCF_015732765.1. Classification (NCBI taxonomy): domain Eukaryota; kingdom Metazoa; phylum Arthropoda; class Insecta; order Diptera; family Culicidae; genus Culex; species Culex quinquefasciatus. The sequence continues at coordinate 51,484,989 of NC_051862.1, read as the reverse complement.
CCTATTCAGCAGCAGCAGCCTCCGCCCCAGATGATGCCGGTTATGCAGGCCGCGCCGCAGCCCCAGTATCAACAGCAGCAGCAGCAGCCCCAGCAAATGGTGGCCGTCGTGAACTCGATGCCACCGCAACAGCAGCCTCAGCCCCAGCAACAACTCTACGCCGAGCAGAACGCACTGGAGCAGTTCAACAGCGAGGACATTGGCCAGAATTTGGTGGCGATCCAGAACCACCTCCGTGGCATGCAGCTAATGGCGAGTTCACGCCAGCAGTTGCAGCTTCTGCTTCAACGCCAGCACATTGAGCACGAGGAGCTCAAGTTGCGCCACTTTTTGGAGCTGGAAAAGTTCCTGAAGCAGCAGAAGGAAGACATGAAGCCGGCGCCGATGCCCCAGCAGGTGCAGCAGCAGCAGCAGGTTCCGGTGTCGATGCAGCAGGTCGTCGGGATGGTTCCGGCGGGCGCCGCCGCCGTGCTGGCGGACATTACCTCGCCAACGTTGACCGTGAGTCGGGGGTTCGAGCAGGGCACGATCACGACACCGGCATATTACAACAACAGTGGCGCGATGGTCAGTAGCGAACAAATGATCGAGCCCCCGCAGCCGCCGGATCCGACGTTGACGATCGTGAACGAAACGAATCACTAGACGGGGAGCGTGTCGAACGCAATGTGTTGAACATATTATGTATTTCCTGTGTACTCTGTACTCTACCACTACCTACTACTACTCCGTTGTGTGAGTGTCAACTCCTGTATAGTCGTATTTGTAGCGAAGCGTTCTTCTTCTTCTCTCTTAGGGCGTTTTTCTTCCTAGAGGAAACACTATTTAGCATGAGCTAGTGAAAATTGTTTTTTTTTACACAAACACACACACACACTATTATAAAATGCAAACTCCCCCCGTTCCCGCAACATTATTATAACTATTAAACATGTAACGTTTAGTGCGTCTGTGCGCGCGTGTGTCTCAAGCCACATTTTTGTTTGGCTTTTGTAACCAACCTCCCCCTCCCGGCGGCGGCGTCATCGTCGTCGTAGTCTGTTGCATGCTGCTGAGCGGTAAGTTGCGCCCAAAAAAAAATGAGAAAACAGTCTTGTCTTTGAAACCAAATTAGGAACAAATTAATGCAAAAAAAATCAAAATTGACCAAAAAGAAATTTTTTTGTCCAGGGTAATTCTCTACGTTTTTCTTTTTTAGTTTTTTGATTTGGATGAAACTTTGTTCATGCTCTCTCTCCCTTGGTTAAAAGAAGCCTTTTGCATCTTTCAATTGTGCGGGCTGGTCGCACAAAATAGGTTTATTGTGATATACAACAATCTGAATCTTTCGAATAGATTTATTCAGCAGAGCTGTGATCCCAAGCACAAAATAAAAAAAAAAGTTGAAGATCATGTGGTATAGGACAATCCCTTCAACACTTGAGTCTCGCGAGTTATGATCACAACTCAGTGCTAAAGCTCCGTTGGATATTATGGTGAAGCGATACGATGTTGGACATTTGGGCGGTCAAACACCAGAAATTCGAGATTTCAAAAATTACAAAATTCAGGAATTACCCCTCCTACATAAATTTTGTACTAACTAAAAACATTACGAATTTTGAAATCGTAAATTATGAAAATATAAATTTTATTGATTCAGAATTCCAATTTTTTTATATTTTGAAGTTTTATGTTTCATTGAATTTCGCATTTTTTGGTTTCCGAATTTTAAAACATTAGAATTTAAAATAAAATAAAATTGTGAATTTTCAAAATCTCTAATCCTTAATCTCACAATTTAAAAAATTTAGAAAAAAAGGAAGTATAGCTGTCAGCCACTATTGCTAGTACCAACCACTAGTGTCTTCCTTTTATCTACAAGGACTTCGCCGCCCTGGGCTCCTAAGTGTATGAGAGTATGGCACGGAGCGACGGCGCCGAATACCCATATTTACACAAAGAATTTTAGAGCGCCCGCCACGGAATTCGAACCGGCAACCTCTGGATTGTGAGTCCAGTGCGCGGTCCGATTGATCCACACGGACGGGACGAAAATTGAGATTTCAAGTTAAAAAAATAAAAAATTATAAAATATATTTAATATTTAAAAAAAAAAAACGACCAGAGTTGAGGATCATAAGCTTCAAAAATATTTGCAACGGCCTTATTTAAAATTTAATAATTCTATAAATATGGAAAATTTAGAAATCAGAAAAATTTTAAATTTAAAAAAATTAAGATAGCAAAAAATTTAAACCCGTCCATAGTCGAGGGACATAAACTTCAAAAAATATTTTCAACGGACTGATTTAAAATTAAATAATTCTAAAAATATGGAAAATTTAGAAATCACAAAATTTTAAAATAAAAAAAATAAGATAGCAATAAAATTTAACAAATTTAAAAATCTAAAAAATTTAAATTCCGTAACTAAATTTCGGGATTGATTTCGTGCTGATTTGTAAAGGGATAGAAGCGATTTAAACTTTTAAAAATAATTTCAACGGCCTAGAATTTTGAAATATTCAAATTATGAAATTCTAAATTCGCGTTTAATTTCTGAATTTTGAATCTTTTGGATTTAAAATACAATAAATTAAGAAAAAAATAACATTTCTCAAACTCACAAAGAGTTCTCAAAATTATAAAATTGAAAAATCTTTTTTTTATATATAGAACTGAAAAATCTTAAAAATTATCAAATTTTAAATTTAATATAATAAGAAGGATAGAAAATTTAAAAATGTGAAAATTTAAAAGTTTTTAAATAAATAACTGGAATTGATCGATTCAAAATCTTTCTTAAAACTTGAGAATTCTAAAATTTCAAAATGGCAAACAATGAATCAAGAAATAAAAAAAAAAACATAAATTTAAAATACGAAAACCAACTTTCGGACCAAAAGCGATTTAAATTTTGGAGCATTTTTGCAACGGCCTAATTTTAGAATTTTAAAATTATGAAATTGGAAAAATAAAAATTCTAAATAGTTAATAAAAAAATTAAATTTGAAAATTTGTATTTGTTCATATTTTTAAATTTAATGTTTCGTCGAATATTGAATTTCGCCTTTTCAGTTTTTAAAATTAAATACTCTTGAATAAAAAATAAATAAAAAAAACTATGCCTTTGATTTCGATTCCCACAAATAGAAAAAAAAACTTAATTTAGGGTTTTGTAAATTTAAAAATTATGACACTTATAAATCTTATATTTTATAAAATAAAAAAATAAAAAAAAAACAAAAAAAAAATGTAAAAAAAATAAAAAGACATAAAATCTGTTAGTTTAAAAAAGTTTTAATTATATAAAACAAAATTCAATAATAATTTAAAATTTAACAATTGAAAAATATAGTAAATGTTGGAATTTTAAAATTTGTAAATCAAAATTTCAAAATCACAAATATACAAAAAATCAAGAAATATTAAAATTTGAAATTCCAAAACTATGAAATTCAGTTATTCAAAAACACTGATTTCGGATTTAAACAGTTTGTATATTTTCGAATGTTTAATTTCATATTTATTTTGTTTGATTTTTCAATTTAATATTTCGATCTCGGAATTGGACTAAAAGGAGCTCTATCATTCTTAACCCTCTACAACCTAACCCCGCCTTTAGACGGGCTTCGATCTAAAAAATCGCCAAAAATCAATTTTCCAACCGATTTTTGATCTTAAAAAAGCATTGGAAAAAAGAACTCTTGAAATTTTACAAAATTTCAGGGTTGGAAGTTTAACTTGTTTTATGTGACTTTGCCAATGTTTTTAAAAATGTATTTTATTTTGGGGTCAACTTTGGCTGTGTTTTTTACTAACATTTTCTATATTTTCAGTAAAAAGATGTATGCAGTAATTTTTGTAGTGTCCCAGACTACGCCTCTATGCATTTTTTTACAATTTAAATGATGATGGTGCGATTCTACAGTAGAAAATGTGAAAAACATGCAAAAAATTGAAAAAATGACTGTAAAAACATGAAAAATTAGATAGATGAAATGTAATTATATTAGGTGGTAGAGTAGGCCACATACTACCAAAAACAAACATAAACTTAACATGATAAATGCAAATTAAAATACTAAAAATAAAACAAGAAAAACATAAAACAAGAGAAGTAAAGTTTTTCGTCGGACAAAAGTTGCTCAAAATGACCTCCTGAACACGGGAAAAATAAATGTTGTAATGTTATACACAATGCTTTTGAATTATATAAGTATTTTTCGATTGTAACTTTGATTCTATATTCAACAATCATTTTCTAAAAAAAAAAACTGAACGTTTTTTCGTAATGGCACACCAGTACCTTCAAGTCAGACGATATTCAACGTTTCAATGTAATCTTCTAGCGCGCTTTTTATTTGAAACGTAGCTGATCTTTTCTGAACAGTCTAAATTCATGCCTACAACTTTGCCGAAAAGACCAAATTTGTTATTAAAAAATCCCTTCTCAAGTACAGATTTTTATATATTTACAAATCAATTTTTATTACCAGCTCGCAAAATTGTATGGTGAAAAAAAAACTAACGATACAAAATGGCTTCTTTTGGCATAAGAAAAGCATGGACAAAGTTTCGTTCAAACCTTAAAATCATCCAAAAATTTGCAAAAATCTATAGAATTCATCTCGTAACGCTGGGCGCGCGAGCGCGGCCCCCTCAAATCGCAGCGATTTCATTCCAGATTTCCAATTGAAAAGTGCACATTAGATCTTCAACTTTCGCTGCGATTTCTTCCTTAGCCCCCCCCAAATCGATTTGAAGCTGGGCGATTAATCCGGTTTTCCCAACCCTTATCACGACCCTACATTGTGGAGCAGTAGCAGCAAACCCAATAGAAGAGAAAAAAAATGTGAAAGAATCCTGCTGGACGGTGTATTTTCAAGATATTGTTATTTAAAATGCAAACACACACACACACACACACACACACACACACACACACACACACACACGAGATATAGATATTTACTCTTGCAGAGAGCAGCGCTAGCGAGCGAACCACAATTTGTGTATATTTTTCTTTTTGTATTGGATTAAAACTATAATTAACAAAGTACATGTGATTGTATAATTTTGCAAAAAAAAGGGGCGTGAATCGAGGATGAAAAAGAATTTGGCGAGCTTTCTAGAAATAAAAGGAATGATAGAACAGTGTGTTTGAGAGAAAATTGGAACAGGCTTTCACGCTAATTAAAACAAAAAACAAAAACACTTAAATTAAACACAAAACTAAACAGACAAATAAAGCTAGAGAAGAATCATAATCCCTTGTGCTTGCTTATCGGAACACGAAACGGCGCGACCCTGCTACACTGCTAAACTGATTACTTCTCAAGCTAGTTGGTTAGTTGGATGGTTGGTGTGTCGTTTCTCCCTCGCAGAATATATTAAAAAAAAATTAAACAGCTTCAAAAATTTGCAAAACAAAAAAAAAATAGTCTATCACAAACAAAATAAACTACGAGGAAAATACACAAAACAAAATCTAACCGAATCAGACCGTGTTGAGTTGGAATGGGAGGTAATTTGCGTGGGCGTAGGAGAGGGACGTGATAGCGAAAGATAGGGGAAAGAGGGGGAAATCGTCAGGAGTGAAAGAGTGAAATTGTTTGGGGAGAGAGAGAGATAAGAAAACGGAGGTAGGGAAAACGAAAATGAGGATGAAAAAATAAGCATAGAAATGATAAAGCAAAATGCAGAGAACACTATTTCATCAGCGCTTGTGTACGACCCAGATTGGACAGGGTCTGCATTACATTATTGTATTATAATTCTATATATATTATATAAAATGGAAAAAAATAATTAAGATATAAAATATCTAATAAAAATGAGCAAAAAATGCAGAAGCAGCAAACGATGATTGTTGTTCTTATCAGGTGAAATCAAAACATATCCGAAAAATGCCTTTTTATTTAATTTTAATTTTTCTCATTTCCTTATTTTTTATGTTTCGTCGTCGTCGGTAACATTTTCTGATCTAGTTAAAATTGGCGGGGCTGTTTTAGTATCAACAATAGAGGAGAAAATCGTGACGTCAGAAATGAACTCAAATCACTCAAAGTTCATTTTGTGAGTGACTTTAACATTTTGGCCTAGTTTGACAGCTACTTTGTCCCCAGTTTTCTGTGGGAGAGAAAAGGAGGCGAATACTTTATGAAAATCATACCTGTCAAAATTCCTAGCCTCAAAATTTTGTCGCGAGTTGCTTTTCTCCTCTATACAAGCAAGAATTCCAATTTCATCCAAATTGGACCACCCCTCCTTTTAGGCACCACCCCAAAGTTTCGAAAATTGTTAAAAACTTCCATTTTCAAACTGCGAATCAATTGACCCAATTCATCTTCAAATTTAAAATTGTGTTCAGTGTGTGTTGCTCAAATGAAATCTTGTTGCTTTATTTCAACATGGAGCGTTTATTTTTACTGAACTTTAGACCTTACTTTCGCATTTCATTGATTGGTTACTAATTTTGATAAATGTTTTCTTTTATGAGCAATTCTCTACGAAATCGGTCTTTTTTCTTCAATTTTAATTTTTGTATTTTTTAATCCGACTGAAACTTTTTTGGTGCCTTCAGTATGCCCAAAGAAGCTATTTTGCATCATTAGTTTGTCCATATAATTTTCCATACAAATTTTGCAGCTGTCCATACAAAAATGATGTATGAAAATTCAAAAATCTGTATCTTTTGAAGGATTTTTTTGATCGATTTGGTGTCTTGGGCAAAGTTGTAGGCATGAATAAGGACTACAGTTATAGAGGACCGAGTTATGAATTTTTCAAACCAATACTGTTTTTTCAAAAAAATCGAAATTTTGGTCGCAAAGTTTTTCAACTTCATTTTTCGATGTAAAATCAAATTTGCAATCAAAAAGTACTTTAGTGAAATTTTGACTAAGTGCACCGTTTTCAAGTTAAATCCATATTTAGGTGACTTTTTTTAAAAAAGTCGAAGTTTTTCATTTTTTTAAAATAGTGCACATGTTTGCCCACTTTTGACTAAGATATTTTTGAAAAGCTGAGAAAATTCTCTATATTTTGCTTATTCGGACTTTGTTGATACGACCCTTAGTTGCTGAGATATTGCAATGCAAAGGTTTAACCCACCGGAGGTCGCGTACGTGTACTTTGTACACAGTTTGTAAGGGCACTTGTAAGAAAGGCGAAAACACGCGACTTCCCGAAGGTTAAAAACAGGAAAATTGATGTTTTCTAAGTCTCACCCAAACAGCCCACCATTTTTCAATGTCGATATCTCAGCAACTAATGGTCCGATTTTCAATGTTAAAATATGAAACATTTGTGAAATTTTCCAATCTTTTCGAAAACAATATTTCCAAAATTTTCAAATCAAGACTAACATTTCAAAAGGGCCAAACATTCAATATTACGTTCTTTTAAAATGTTAGTCTTGGTTTAAGAATTATGAAAATATTGTTTTCGAAAAGATTGGAAAATTTCACAAATGTTTCATATTTTAACATTGAAAATCGGACCATTAGTTGCTGAGATATCGACATTGAAAAATGGTGGGCTGTTTGGGTGAGACTTAGAAAACATCAATTTTCATGTTTTTAAACCTTTGCATTGCAATATCTCAGCAACTAAAGGTCGTATTAACAAAGTCCGAAATAGCAAAATATAGAGCATTTTCTCAGCTTTTCAAAAATATTTTTTTCAAAGGTGGGCAAAATGAAAAACTTCGACTATTTTCAAAAAAGTCACCTAAATATGGATTTAACTTGAAAACGATGAGCTTTATCAAAATTTCAGTATAGTACTTTTTGATTGCAAATTTGATTTTACATCGAAAAATGAAGTTGAAAATTTTTCGCGACCAAAATTTCGATTTTTTGAAAAAAATCAGTATTGATTAAAAAAAATCATAACTCGGTCAATGATTTTTTGCACAACCTGGAAATTTCTGAAAAGTTGGCATTATGTCCTCTAAAACATATCAAAAAATAAAAAAAATAAAAATAGTGTTTTTTGCAAATCAAGTTTTAGTGATAAAAAGTTAAATAAAAAATCACCATTTTTTACCGTGTATCATTTTTTCCAGTGTAGTCCGTATCCATACCTACAACTTTGCCGAAGACACCAAATCGATCAAAAAATTCCTTCAAAAGATACAGATTTTCGAATTTTCATACATCATTTTTGTATGAACAGCTGCCAAATTTGTATGGATATTTATATGGACAAACTAATGATGCAAAATGGCTTCTTTGGGCATACCGAAGGCACCAAAAAAGTTTCAGTTGGATTAAAAAATACAAAAAAAAATCGAATGACCGAAATCCTAGAGATTTGCTCTTATGTTAATGAGATATTGAGGGTGAAATTGAATAATTTTAAAAATATCCATTTAAATTTAAGAAAACGCATGTTTTTAAAAGTATGATATTTTAAATTAAAATCAAATAAAACTTTCTTAAAGTTTTACTAATTTTTCAAGCATTCAAAAGTTTTTTTTAGAGATTTAAAAATTTGGAACACACACACAAATATTTCCGAATTGTTATGATGTAACACTTTTGTACGTCATTTAAAATTTAACTTTAAATGCAATTTGATGTAAATTTGCAGCAAATTATACGTTAAACCATGATTTTACGTGTGCTCCAACCGTTTACGTCGAATCTCAAGTTTACGTCAATTGAGTTTACATGTGTTTAAAAAATGCAGGCAAAATAAACAAAATAAACAAAACGCATTCCTCATGAAAACAGCATGACTCAAAAAAAAAAAGTTCGATGGAGCCCAATATTGGTGTTGAGGTTCGTTCCGAAATAATAATAAGAACCGTATTTTTTTTTGTTTGGCCATCAGGGTGTGACCTACTTGTTAGGGTGATCCAAAAAAAAGGCAAATTCGACCGATTTTCGCAAAAACCAAATTTTTCAAAAAATCACATCTCTGCGCCATTTGAACCGATTTAATTTCGCTTGGAGACAAATGAAAGGCGATTAGATAGATTTTTCCAATTTAAAAAGGTTGTATGCAAACTTTGTCTCTTTGTCTGAAAATAACATAACATATCTAAAAATGGTGAAGTTTCACTAACAGGATTTCGAGATATAATTGTTTGAAAATAAAAACAGAGTTTTGTGTGCAAAAACGAAACATGCGAATCCCTCCCTCTTAGTCGTTCAAATTTGTATGAGAAAAATTCTCAAAATGTATGGAGAAAAGCAACTGTTTTAGTTTTTTACCTGTGCTTTTTTAAATTACACTAAATCAAACTAAAAAGTGACGAACTGTCACTTTGTACACGGCGCTCACGCAAACTATCAAAACAAATATTTGATAGTGTGTGTGAACTCCGTGTAAAAGGGTTGTCAAACTAAAAAGTGACCCCATTCGTTTGACAACAGTTGGTGTCAAACCATCAGGGTTTGAGTGTATGTCCTTGTAAAAATGAAAATTTCTGGTACTTGTGTACCCTAGAGACCCTAAATAAGGAGACTGGTCTAAGCTGGCTAAATCGATCTGGCAACGTATGTTTTGAGCTTGGCAACACTGATAATTTTTGCTGAGCGTAAAGGCAAATGCTCGTTTGGATACGTCAAACTCGTGTCTGCTTGGGTACGTCAAATTCACTTCGACCAGTCTCCTTATTAAGGATCTCTAGTGTACCCGACCCGCTCCGAGTTCATTGACACATTGTAGACATGTTATATCCTAGGCTTATATAAGCCATTCGTGTGTATATGGAGCCGTTGCATCGTATCAAAAAGTGGACAAAGCAAGCTTGTAAAAATAGACTGAAAGAAAAATACACGCCACTTCGATGAGATTTTTCTATTTAAAAGTTAAATTTGAAGGTAATGTCACAATTTTTTTCTGCAAAGTTTTTGAGGAAATAGCCTAAGATGTTACAAAAAGACTCACTAAAAATACTGGATGGTATGACTCTCAAAATAAATAAAAAATAGCCTTATGAACGTCAAAATTCACAAAACAAGCGTCCACGTACTAAGGGAGCGTTCTTTTATTACGTAACGCAGTAGGGGGAGGGGGTCGGAGGCCGTGTTACGCTCCATACAAAATTTTTAAAATTTGTATGGAAATTTTGTTACGAGGGGGGGGGGAAGGGGTCCAAAAGTCCGATTTTTCGCGTTACGTAATAAAAGAACGCTCCCTAATGTAATTGAGCTTATATCTGTGAGCCAATACATCCAATCGAAATGCTGTCAAAGACAAACTTAGGGGAAAGTGGATGAGCTTTCCGGTCATTCTTATAGAAATGGCCTGAAACCTAATTTTTTTTGCTAAAAGCGCTGTATTTCAAACATTTTAGTTTTTAAACCCGCTCTTTGCAAGGATTGGACTATCTTTATTTTTTTTTATTTTTTTATTACTCTGTAAATTCTCATGTGTCAAAGAAAGCTAGAAATCTGGTAAATTTGTATCGGAAACGGTCAAATATTGGCCAAATATGTAAAATCAGAAATCCATACTTTATTACATATTGGTTTTTGGAAATTTTATCGTTCTGAACACTTTAAAAACAGTTTTAGTAAATAATTTTTGTATTTTTTAGGAGTGACATACCATCTTGCATTTTTAGTGAGTCTTTTTGTAACATCTTAGGTTATTTCCTCAAATTTTGAAGGAAAAAAATCTTTAAATGTTTAGAAATATGAAAATAATCTCTTTTTTCAAATTATTATTTTTTTAAAATGTCATATAGGGGAAATATACCATTTCTCAGCCTATTTCTATTATCGGCCTATCAGCACTTTGATCATGAATTACAGCTTTCCTAAAGAGTTTTTGACTCTTCCAAAGTAATAAATAGCTCAAACAAAAGTGAGCAAGCAACTCTGCATTGTTGATACATCTGAAAATGTTGATTTAATAGCGCAAAACGGCAAAAGTGATGAGAATTGGCCGAACGGTTTAGACTGATTAAAATGGGTATATTTCCCCTATCTCTACAAATTTCCTTGTTTTTTTTTTTGTTTTATGTGGTTTTCATTGAGCTCTAATAATCTTTTTTAACAAAATAAAAATTTAATTTTATGAACCGTACATTAAACATTTAATCAGCTCGAACAAACATTTTAAATACACTTTGTTTTTTTTTTTACAATTATTTTAAAGAAATTGATATATTTTTTGATTTTTCTGTAAATTCTCATGTGTCAAAGAAAGCTAGAAATCTGGTAAATCAGAAATCCATACTCATAATAAATTTGATGGATATGTAAATGAATCAATTTTCAGTGGCTTTTCTTAAGAAATCCTTAAATAAAAAAAAAGTTGCTCTAGGCCTCCGATGATTTTTTTTCCAGCCCGCAAAATGTATGACCTAATCTCTCCCCTGAACCCAATGTCACCCCTGATGGCGGTAGTTGAGTAGTTTTTAAAAACCTTTAGCATTTTAAATTTGTAAAAAAAAATTGCAATTCAGAAATTGATCAAAATTGTTGCTAGACGCCAAACAACATTAAATTGAAAGTGCAATAACTTGAGATTCGGATGAAGCTCATAAAATGTTATTTTTATAGAATTATGTTAATCGTTTATTGCTCAACAAATGTTACAAATATAAATATAGTTCCATATACGAGTACTTTGCTTTGTTAGCTGCGAGTAAAAATAGTACGTAGAATAAAAGACATTCTTTATCTAAAGCAAAAACTAGAGTTATTCTTACTAGCGTAAGTTAGTACCTTCTAAACGTATAGACTAATAAATGTTCCTCACAGGACTTAAACCATTAACTGCAACTCATTGGATAAGTTTACCTAAACGTTAATTTTTGATTATTTTCTCATAATTTGATTTTTTTTTTGCTTTCCACCTTCTAAGCCATCATGACCGGTGGCATTCCTCCGATCGCATGCGACGTCTGTGCCGTTTCCGGTGCCGGTGGTGAATGAAGCTGCTGCTGCTGCTGCTGAGGTATCGCAGACGGTGGTGGCGGCGCCAACTCTTGCTGTCCTCCCTCGGGACTATTCGCCTGCTGGGGTGGCATGGGGACGACATGCTGGTGATGCTGCATCGGTTGATAGTGCTGCTGCTCAGGGTGGTGTTGCAGCGGAACCGGTGCCGATTCGATCCGCTTGTGGCAGTGCTTCTTGACGTGCACGTGCAGGTTGCTCGGCTGGGCGAAGCCTTTGCCGCAGTTTTTGCAGACGTACGGCTTCTGGCCGGTGTGGGTGTTGATGTGAATCTTAAGCTGAAAGGCCAGTGCGAACAGGGTGTGACAGTACGGACACTGGAACTTCTTTTCCGACGGGGTCGCGCCTTGCCCTTCGCGCTTGACCCGTTCCTGGGTGTGCAGCTTGGTGTGGACGCTGAGGTTGCTCGGGTGGGCAAAGGATTTCTCGCACAGCTGGCACTTGTAGGGCCGTTCGCCGGTGTGGGTGTTGGTGTGGAGTTTAAGGTTTATGGCCGCCTTGAAGCGGGCCTCGCAGAACTGACACTGGAAGCGGTACTCGGTGCGGTCCTGGTTTGGGCAGCCTCCTTCCCGGGGTGGCCGACCTCGGCTGCGCTTGACGAAACCCTCCGGCGTGAGGAGAGTCTGGGTGGTACTCGTCAACGGATGTCGCCCTTCGGGGGGAACCGGAGACATCTGACTCTCGTATGGTCCCGGCTGCTGCTGTTGCTCCAAGTGCTCCAGCTTGATCTTGGGTGGTGGTGGCCACGCACCGTACGGCTGCTGATATTCGCCACCAACCCGCGAACTTCCCTCCCCATAACTCAGCATCGTCTCCGGTTCCTCCAGCAAACCCCCGGTCGCCGTCGAACTCGACCCGGATCCGTCCTCCTTGCTGTCAGTAGAACTCTCGCCGTACTTCACGATAGGATGGGGATGGTGAGGATATTGGTCGTATTTCTGCTTGGGCGGTCGGCCACGTTTGCGCCGAAAATCCGCAAACTCGTACGAGTGACCGTGCGGCGTTCCGTGATGATACTTTACCTCCGGCCCAAAATCTCCTCCCCCACCGCCCACCGTATGTCCCATGCCGTACTGAGCGTGATGGTGGTGATGATCAACGCCATAGCCCGGTTGGTACACCGAGTCCCGCTCGTCCGACCTTCGCCCCTCCTGTGGGTTGTACCCACCACCGTCAACCGCCGTTATCTGCAACTCCCCGTTTGGATGGATCACTTGTGGCGGCGGAGCCGCGGTAGGCTCAACGATCTCCTGTTTCGGGTTGGTGACCACCTGGTGGTCCGTGACAACGGCCACGGGAGTCGTCGTTGTAGGATCATCGCTCGGAGCTGGATCGTTGCTGCTCGGTGGTTGCGGCGGAGGCTTTTGTTGTTGGAAGTTGTCCGCGATGCGGCGGATGATTTCGTCGTTTTTGATGCACTGCCACCGGAACTGGTAGAACTCGTCGAGGCGGGCCTTGCAGATTGTGCAGAGGGACGAGGGGATGCCGTTGAGGGGCGTGATCTGGAATTAGTAAAAATAGTTTTTTTTTTATGTGGATATCATTTTATTTTAATATAAATTAGCATTCTTCAGATAAAAACTAAATTAAGTTTTTATTTTAGAATAATTATTTACTCAAATATTTTGTCTTCTCGTTTTTCAAATAAAAATGGAAATTACAAGCCATGGTGTTAATATTTGAATGAAAGAATTGTTTTAAAATGCATTTTACACCTGCCCAGATGTCAATAAAAAAACTTTTTGCAGTACTTAATATGATTTTAAACGCAGGAAAATGCATTTCAAATTATGTTCAGTTCATTAGGCTTTTTCTTCCATTTTGCCCCCTGATTTTTCGGACCAATTTTGAAGGGGGGCGACATAAACTTCAAAAATCATTTGCAACGCCCTTATAATTCGATCATTAAAAATAAATTGATTCATTTTTAAAAAAATAGCAATCAATTCCAACTAGTCACAATATACTCGTTTAGTCAATCAGCAAAATGTTTGATTAAAAAACTATAAGGGTGCATTTTCATAACTCCAGAATTCTCAGGGCCCCGGCGATGGCCTGATATGAGCTACCGAACAACATTAGCAATATGGCGTCGTTTGTTTACAAACATAAGATTGATTGTGGACGAACCGAAAAATTTACTTTTTTGTACAAAAAATCTAAAATTATTGTGCAATAACATTAAGTCTTACAAAACAAACAACATTTTGTCAAATTCTAGACCAGAATTTGCTTTATTATTATTTTTCAATTTTAACCTCTTTTATCGTGATTCTGATCAAAATTGCACAGCAAATCATCGTGCCTTTAGTGTATCTTTAGTTTCCACATCGATTCGCTGTAGATTCGTGTTTAAAATTTGAAATTTAACATAAATTAAAATAACTTGCAAAATTCCCAAATTCAGCCATGTGCAACAATTTCCACATCACCCGTGCGGGAAACCGATAATGGGGTAATTCATGCGTTCCAAACTGTCAAAATTCCAAAACGTCATTGCCAATCTTCGGTTCGCTGCTTTTGTTCGTGTTTGAAGTTTCGGACCGAGACTCTGAGAATTCTTGTTTCTTGCTGCTGAATTCTTGTCAAACCGGTTCCGAACCGGTGCAAAGTTGCATGCAATTTTATAGCAACGCAACCAAAATGCGTTGCGTCCGCGGTGAATACTCCCGAGAAATGTCATGCTGCTGTCAATATCAACTGGCGAAAAAATTAACACCGCGCACAAAATGAATCTTGATAAAATGTTTGTTTATGCAGAAAATGTTAAAAAGGCCTTATTTTGACGAATAAAAAAAATAAAAATAACCGGGACCGTGGTGCAGGGGTAAGCGTGATTGCCTCTCACCCAGTCGGCTTGGGTTCGATCCCAGACGGTCCCGGTGGCATTTTTCGAGACGAGATTTGTCTGATCACGCCTTCCGTCGGAAGGGAAGTAAATGTTGGTCCCGGACTAACCTACAAAGGTTAGGTCGTTAGCTCAGTCCAGGTGTAGGAGTCGTCTCCTGGGTCCTGTCTCGGTGGAGTCGCTGGTAGGCAGTTGGACTAACAATCCAATGGTCGTCAGTTCGAATCCCGGGGTAGATGGAAGCTAAGGTGTAAAAAGAGGTTTGCAATTGCCTCAACAATCAAGCCTTCGGACACCTAGTTTCGAGTAGGAATCTCGCAATCGAGAACGCCAAGGCAATGCTGTAGAGCGAATAATTTGATTAAAAAAAAAAAAAGTTACTAAATTTTACAAAAGTTGAGGCGATTGTCCACACTCCATATATTTTTTTATGATTTGTATTTATGATTGTTTGTACAATTGTCCACAAAGCGAGAGAGCAGGTCTCAAAATTCCAAAAATGAGCCCATGATTTTGCTTTATTTGGACCAGCTGGTGGTCGGAGTTGGTTAATCTTGGCCACCCTACCTATTTTCGGCCGACTCCGACTAAGAACCTGGCTCTCCTGCACATTGCATTGGTGTTATGTTGAAATGGAGGACCATTTCACAAAGAAATTGCGGACAGCGGACTATGTCCTGGATGGCGGCAAGAGAAAACAAATAATATTATTCCAGGAGTCAGGACTGTCGAAACTCTGCCATCCGATGTAAAGGGAACCGCGAAGAGAGACCATTTCTGTGGAAACGTCCTTCTGCGCGGCGATTCACCTTCACCTTCCAGGTCGAACTCCAAATCGCCAATTGCACCCAGTTTGTGTCCTAAATGGCCGGCAGAGTCAAAACAATAGTCAGCACCTGATGGAAGCTCGCTGATCCGGACGCTCTCTTCGAGAACCGAAACGGCGTCCAAAAACGGAAAGATTGTCAATAACTGACCGTCGAACAAAAGATGGAAAACAGCCAGTTAAATTGACGTGTGGACGTTATGTCCTACGCGATGCTGGCGGAAACGGGACCGAACGGGAAACGCACCTGAAGAACACGATGCGAAACTTAATTGGGGCGCAAATTAATTACAAAAATATTGTGCGGCGGCTCGAGCAGGCGCAGGAGCATATGTTCAGGATGATGGTCAGAGGAAAACCTTTATTCCGGGGATCAGGATATTTGTAATTCTGCCAGCCAACGCCATGTAAATGGAACCTGCTTTGTTTGTGAAACAGAATTGGCCGGGAAGAGACGCTGTATTCCGGCATCCACAACATTCTCAATCAAAGCGAATCGAAAAATATTAAAAATGTACACAAACATCTGTCAAACCGATTTATAGCACGAATTTTTGTCCGCTATAAACTGATTCTTGCTCGACAAGAATTGAATTCTTGTACGACAAGAATTGATTTATTGTCGAACAATAATTCAATTTTTGTCCCGCTCACATCGAATTTTAAACATCAAATTTTTCAAAGATTTCATTACGAATTTATGAAAAAAAATATGTGAGGCACTTTGTTTCAAGTAAGCAAGCATTTTTTCGAGTTGCTTCATCAAAAATAAACGGAAAATTGCTGAAAAATAATTCATGTCAAAGTTGAACCGGTAACATGAATTCAAGAACATGAATTCTGGAGTTATGAAAATGCACCCTAAAATTATAAAATAAGCACACAAAGCAGAATGGGCAAATTTGGTCCAAGGATGTTCACGAACGGGACCAACTGTTGAAGTTTGAGCATTTTGGGTTAAAATGTACAAAAAATCGTATTTTTGCTATTTCTAAAATCATTCATAAAATCTCTGTTTCATTATGGATTTCGATTTTCTTGACTTCATTCGACGCGCATCAGCAAAAACTATGATTTCTGATATGTCTTAGCATGATTGAAACATGATTTCTCTTGTTTTTATCCGTTTGAACCGTTTGTGCAAGAGGCATTCCATAGAAACAAGTCGAAATTTCAAGGTTTTGAAACCGGGTCCAACCCAGACTGCTTCAGTGAGTATTGAAGGCTTCAGTGCAATGTTGTAACAACTTATTGGGATGGTCTGAGTCATCCTAGAACTCCTTGGCGTTAAGACCGGTGAGTCTACCGCCGTAACAAGCAAGATGTCGGCGGTTTTTGACCACGGATCATACCCGCATGGCTTCAGTGAGTATGGTAGACTACTATGCTGATGTGTTGGAGTGTCCTGGGTTCTCCTAGGACTCCCTGGAGTTAAGATCTGTGGGTCTACTACTGTAACAATCCAAATGTCGACCGGTTTTGACAACGGAACATACCCGCATAGCTTCAGTGAGTGTGGTAGACTACTTTGCTAATGTGTTAGGATGTCTTGGGTCATCCGAGGACTTCCTGGAGTTATGATTTGTAGGTCTACGGCTGTCGAAACAAACGTTTGGTAGTGTGTGTGAACTCCGTGTTAAAAGGGTGTCAATTTTATGCCCATTCCGAAGGCATATAGGTTGACTGGAGAATCGTCGACCGGTTCAGATGCCGGCGGATTTCCCGACGACGTAATTCCGGGTTGGTACGAAATTCCAACGATAAATCTATTCTATCAATACAAAGAACCCCAAAACGGTATTATACCCACTCCAAAATGTTTATTTAGCAATTCTATGGTAATAATTGACATTTAGTTTAATTAAAAGTTTGCAAAATTCAGTTTGGATAAGTTTTGTATAGAATTATAAACTTTTATACTAAGTAGTTAGTAAACTTTATATTCAATCTAAATTATTTTTTTAATCAGTCAGGGATGCCTATTTGGAGTTGGGAGACTGGATTTATGGTGATTTGTCAACAAATAACTTTATTTATGTTAATTTATCGAAAGGTGTACAAACTTTTTTTGCACCTTCTTTGATTTTTGTAATAGTATTTGTTATATAACTTTTAATAGAAATAATCTTTTCATGATCTTTTTGTAGCAAAATGTTCGGCATGAGTTTCTGAACAAAACGTAGTACTATGTTTCTGTCAAACGTTAAATTGTTAACATGTTTCATAAAAAATGTGTATTGTGCCCAAGGGGTGTAAATACTTTTTTTACATACTGTAACTAAATTAATTCTGATTTTCATTCAAGATTAAATTAATTTTGTTACATAAAATTATTTCTGATCTAAAAAATCAGGCATTTTAAAATATTTCAGATTCCTTCAGAGTCCCAGAAATTATCACGAAATTTTATGATTTGATCTGATAGTCCCATGGATTCAGTTCATTCATATTTCACCCTAAATGTTTGCTTTAGTTCCATTCAGTAGATAATGGAATGTTCAGTATAATCTTACGAGACTTACTTGAATAAAACAAATTTAGAAATGATTTTCTACAAACACCTATCATTACCTATCATCACATATAAAATTGATAAGGCCGATGCAAATATTTAAAAAAGTTTTTGTCCCTTGGCCCTGGCCGAGGTCAAGGGGGGGGGGCAAAGAAATAAAAAAAAAATAAAAATTTAAATAACAAGCCATAATCTTCACATTTAAATGAAAAAAGTGTTTTAAAATGCATTTTACACTAGTTCAGTTGTTTTGCAATCATTAGTTTTCAAAAAATCTAAGATTTCATGAAAACAAAAATTGTATCGAAAAAAAAATTTTGCATCGAAAATTTTCTAAAAATCTTAAGATTATTTAATAAACCCAAACATGCTTAAAATTATTTTAAACGCAGGTGAATGTATTTTAATTTTATTTCAGCTGGTTGCACTTGAATTTTCATTGAAATTTTGAAGTTTATTGTAAAAATATTTTTTTGCCCCCTGATTTTTCGGGCCAATTTTGAAGGGGGGGGTGACAAAAACTTTTAAAAATATTTGTGCCAGCCTAAAGAAAATTTTAAGTTGAATTATAGAAAATAATGTTTAAAAAGTAATATTTTTAATTTAGATATGAGATTTTTCACGTTTCGTGAAATTTAGTTTTTTTTTTTTGAATTATGGTCCCGGTGAAAATTGCACTTTTAGAGCATGAAAAATCACTAAGCCCAACTTATAGTTGTGGTTTGGTTGAGCGTTTTAGCAGAATGCATTACTAAAATACAAAGAGACGAGTTCGCTTTATACAGTCCAGACTCGATTATCCGAAGTTCGATTATCCAAAGGTTTGTATGGGATAATCGAATCAAGAACAAAATATGTTTCAAATTAACTTTTCAACAATGGTTTTAAATGCTTTTGTAAAATTAGTTGCTGTCTTGAAAGAAATGCGAATTCATTTTTTTCAATTTCAAAAGTCCTAATAACCTACACACTTTGCCTAAGACACCGGATCGATCAAAAAATCAAATTTCAATCAGGTTAACGTTAATTTTGTCAAAACTAATATATGCAGTTATGACAAGTTTCATGAAGTTATGTAAACTTTCATGAAAAAATAAATTATCTTTAGGACTGATCTTTTTTCTCAAAATGCATAAACTCCGCTTAGATCAACAGCCTCGTTGCTCCATTTGCCCAACGCCCAAGGCTCCAAAAAAGTTGGAACGGCAACTTCATCTCAATGGTTCTCGGGCATAACTCAACCAATCAAGATGTGATTTGTTAGAATGTCTAGATGATTCTAGAACATTGCAGAAATTAATTTGATCAAATCTGTAATTTTTGCGATCGAAAACATCGTTCCAACTTTTTTTTCGCGTGTAAAAAAAATCGTTAAAAATTCCGCGGTGGCAGTCGTTTTAAAAAAGGTGGAACGATGATTTCGGTCGCAGAAATTACAGATTTGTTCAAATCAAGTTCTGCAAAATTTTAGGATCATCTAGACATTCTTACAAATCACTGGAAACAAGAGTCGGCCCGATTGGTTGAGTTATGCCCGAGAACCAGCGAGTTGAAGTTACCGTTCCAGTGTTAATGAGTATTCTGTACGCATTCATCAGAAAGAGCCTGTTCTGAATATCGTGAGTGTAGGTGGCTTCACGCCGATGTCCTTCACCCTTCTTGCTCGTGCTACTTGCTGTCTCATTCTCAGACTTACTTACCTGCAACGTAGTACACTCGTAGATTTTCTGCAACAGAAACTGATCATAGCAAAGTGGCTCCGTTATTCCGTTGGCCGATAAGCACAGGCGACACATGTTGTTGCTGTTGCTGGAAATTGCATTAAAATCCAATTAAGGGGACAGCACAGCAGATAAGTCGCAATCGAGGGCTTTGCCTGGATTACCTTTATCAAGACTTGCGAAACAGTTGATAAGTTTTGTACGAAACTCAGTGTTTACTTAAAAAAAAAGCAGAAACTTACGCCATGATTATTGCTTCCTTCAGCAGAATATTTTCCATAATTTATGACGATGACCTCCCTGTGGGAAGCAAATCCAGACCCCACCTTCACCTTCAGCTCATCCACAGCCTGGAGCAACAATCTTGAATCCTACAGGTCCACCAGCCAATGTTTGTTATTGTTCGGCGGCGGCGGCTGTTTTGACTCTTCTAATTTTCTCGTCGCCGAGATTTTATTTTCTTCAACCGAGTATTTATTCTTTATTATTTGCCTGCGCCATGAGAAACACACACGCACATTCCGATAAGGTACAACACATCGTCCGTCCGTCCGTCCGACCTTCTCTAATAATACGAGGTTTTATATTTATTCAGGTTTCGGCTTTCCAGCTGTTCCCCAGGTTTCGTTCATTCATTGACACAAGCGACTCGCCCTCTCCGTTTCATTGAGCGAAAGGCACATGAATGAAAACTGTGGGCTGAGCTGAAATGTTATAGACAAAAAACTGGGATTTGAAAGATGTATTTTTTCGTCAAAATGCTGAGAACATGGTTTGTAATTTAAAAATATTATTTTTTATTTGTTTGCCCCCTTTCGGCTTTGGTTAGCGTCGGGGTACATAAACTCAAAAAAAAAAGTTTGCAACGACCTAATAGTTTTAAAAGAAAAAAACACATTGCAAAAGTGACTATCCTGGACTTTCCTGGACCTGCTAAACCTTTTTTTTTATTTGCTCAGAAGAATCAGATAGCAAACAGAAATATTGCTGAAAACTAAATTTTCATTTAAAAAAAAACTTGATTTGAAAATCATTGAAACTTCTTAAAATACATTGTATAAAGCGGTATAACGACTTTTAGCCTCAGGGTGACAACTCAAATTCCATTTACAAATTCCCGACTTTTTCCCGACTTTTTTCCAGACTTTTCCAGAATGCTTAAATAATAGGCATTTGTTATCTAAAGAATGATTTCAAACAAAAAAGTTTCTATAAAAAAGTCAATATAACCGAAAAAAAATCTCAATGAATTTAAAAAAAAACCCAAATATAAGCATTTTTTGTAATTACAGAAATTAAGGGGTTACATACATGTAGAAAATTACTAAATTTCATATTACAGAAAATTCACTTAATTCACTAAAAAGATGATTTTCAATCACTCCTGAAAGTTTCATGAAGATATTTCGTGACTAAACTGAGTAAGAGACGAATTAAGTTCATAATTTTGCCATGCGCAAAGCGAACTGTCAAACTTTGTAAACGTTTTTCTCTAAACACCGAGTTGATTTACGGGTGCCACGATAGCTCGAGATGGGATGGACCAAATTGGCTGAAATTTGGAGTGAAGACTCTCAAGGCATATTCCGTGTGCATGACGAAGCCCGATTTTGAAATTTTGCTTTTTTAAAAAATACAAAATTTAAAAACATAAAAATATTTTTATCTTTTTTAAGAATTACGTTTTTGAAAATCGGCCTTCGTCATGCACACAAGACCGGTTCAACGAGTCTTCACCAAAATTTTGAGCCGATTTGGTCAAAGCAGTGTTGAGATATCGTGGCACCCATTTTTTGAAACTGCTAACTTAAAATAGTTATATCTCGGCAAAGGTATATCCAAATGTCTTCATATTTATTTCATTAATAGATCAAAATATATATTTCAATGCCCTCCAAAAAGATTTAAAAATAGTTTAAATGTGTGCTCATACCAACCTCGGACATTTTTGACGATGTACATGTATGTAACCCCTTAAACAACAAATAAAAAAAACATCAAAAATTGAATTTCATTACTATGATTCAGAGTAGAAACACAAACAATTAGTCTTTGAAAAAATAATCGAAAGTTCAACAATACTTAAAACTTCCATGTTATTTTTTAAATTGGCAAACGTATAGTTTTTGATACTTCGTTTCAACTGGAAATGACAAAAAGTTGAAGATAACTGAACTTAAAATCTCGATCCTATTTTTTTAAAACTTCATCATCATTTTAAATCAAAGAATGATTCAAACATAATTGCTTTTATTATTCATTCAAAGGATTTAAAAAAATGTCAAGGAAATCATAAAAAAATGTTTTGGCCAAGTTCCCTTTTTAATTTTGTAATTTTTGATATTGAATTTTCTAATCAGTGCTAATTTATCTAGTGGTCAGTATTTAACTGTTTCTTTTTTCAATGAAAATTCAGTTTGATACTCGGTTTGATATGATTGTATATTTTCCGACTTTTTTTAAGCAAAATGTTTGATAAAACTATTTTTTTAAAACAATTTTTCAATAACTCAAAATTTCTTGATTTTTTTGCAATTTCAAAATTTTCTTTATGTTTTAAAAACGCATTTTTTTTCAATTTTGGATTTTATGCGATAATTAAGTTTTCCGAAAACTGAAAATCAAGCTTTATCTATGGTATGTAATATACCCATACTCACAAAAAAAGTTCAAGGGCAACATTTGGAAAAAACATATTTGAAATTACTTAATGAATTTAGTTAAACAATCAATAATATTTACAAAAAAACATTGCCACATTCAATTTGGAATCTGTTTTTTTTTTTTTCAAATATTCAATTTATGTGACAAAATTAAATAGAATCTATTAGCACAGAGTCTGTGGGAATAGGTTGTACCCGACCTTCTCCGATATCGATAAAACTTTTTTTTACATGTTATCTTGAACTATATAATCATTTTTTGTATATTTAGAGTTTTTTTTTAAAAAAGGTCCTATTAACAAATGAAACACAATAGCTTATAGGCTAGTATGCAGATCGGAAGGAAAGGGGTCAAGAAACAGCTTTACTAACAGCAGAACAAAGGAGAGGGAGCAATTTCTTGGGACTTTTCTTCACCCTCTCTGACTTGCTTGCGCTGCCGCTGCTGCCCATTTGATTATTTTTTTCTTGACCGGTTCCTTCCGAAGTGCATACCTTACATATAGGACCTTTAAAAAAATAAAACTCTAGAAATGGAATCAGTTGCACTCGAGAATGACATTTGAGAAGGGCGTAAGTTATTTAAATACTTTTTAATTTCAAATATTGCTGTATCTCAAGCCGATGCATCGGATCAAAAAGGGGTCAGACACAAACTTAAAGGAAATTGGACAGGCTTTCTGAAAAATACACTGAAACAAAAATACACACCCCTTTTATGTTTTTTTTTTATTTTATGTTTAAAGGTCAAATTTTAAGGTTAGCCCACGATTTTTTTTCGCAATTTTTTGTGAAAATAAAATAAAATGTAGCAAAAAGCTTCACAAAAATGCAGGATGAAGCAACTCTCCTAAAACAAATCAAAAAATATTTATTAAAACTGTTAAAACGTCAAAATTTTCAAAAACTGATATAGGGAATCGATTCTAAAAGACTAACATATGGGAAATTGGACGAGCTTTCCGGTAAAAATATTTACGACTTGAAAAATCAAGTCTGTCATATAGAAATTGTCAAAAACCACCAAAAAACGCATTTTTTAAACATTTTCATTTTTAAAACCTTTGTTCAAGGATTGGACATAGGACAATGGTCAATATGAAGACTTTAACGTAATACAAGCCTCATCCGACAAACTTCGTTCTGCCTTTTTTCGTTTGTTGACGTTTTGAGACCTTTTGCTTATTCAGCCTCCTCTGATAAAAATTTGATTATACCTAACTTTTCCCATACAATTGGTAGATTTTCCGGAATAGGTTCCAGAGTGGCCAAAGTTGTAACTTTTTGGCGTAAGAACCTTCCTTGGACTTATACGAACCCAACGCAACAAAGAGCACCTCGATCCGACGTATTGAACTGATTCGCGTTCGAACAAACCCGTCGAAATGTTGTATTTATATATATATATAAAGATTGTCTGGAGAATCGATTCCCACTACACTCAACCCCCGGTGGTTGGTCACTTGTTCGTTTGACACTTTTTTAGTTTGTACCCCGTTGGTTAGTCAAAGTCAAACTAAAATGTGACGAACTGTCACTTTTTACACGGCGCTCACGCACACTTCCAAAACAAACGTTTGGTAGTGTGTGTAAACTCCGTTTAAAAGAGGTGTCAAACTAAAACGTGACCCCGTTCGATTGACAACAGTTGGTGTCAAACCATCGGGGTTTGAGCGGGTAGCGGTTTTTTTTTTATTTTGAAGTTAGATCATTTTTCAAAAAACAGTTTTAGTAAATGATATTTGTATTTTTTTAGAAGAGACATACCACCCTGCATGTTTTGTGAGTCTTTTGTGACATCTTTTGAACGAAAAAAATCGTGACATCACTATAAAATTTAACTTTTAAACTTAAAAATAAGTGGCGTTTATTTTTATTTCATTGTATTTTTTTCAGAAAGCCCATCCAATTTTCTACAAGTTTGTGTTTCACCACTTTTTGATACGATGCAACGGCTTCGAAATTAGGTAATTTTTAAATTACAAAATACAAAAATAGTTAGTCCATCAAACAATTAAAAAAGGTTAGTTTTCTTTTAAGTTTGCAAAAAATAAAATAGCCTAGCCTTATTTTCGAAGTTTGTGAACTTCTTTCAACCATTTGCTAATAAAATAAATCTTTCAAAAAAACAGACTCCAAGAAACATAAGGGAAATTTTAAAATATGAGCCTTCTTACAAAACCTCAATACAATCTTGCATTATCTTACATTTTCCACACTTCGGCACCTATAAGCGAGACAACATCCAACAACAAAACTGCACGATCGTCGTACAAAAAAGGTTAACAATAAGGGAGCTTTAAACACATAAGCTGCTTTCTTCGAGCCCGCCAATTCTCGTCTGCGTCCGTCGTCGAAAAGCAAAAAAGGATCAAAACCCCGTAACAAGAAGATTGGGACAAAAAGGACATTTAAACCGGTCAGCCTTCCGTTCGATCCGGATTTTCTGCGTCCAGAAATGAAATACAAAGAAATGGTCGCGATTAAAAAAAAAGGCGACAGGAAAATCGCAATGCACTGACAGTAAATAATATCGTCAATTTTTCATCCGAGCTCACTCAAACTTATGGTCGAAGGGCAGCGATTTTTTTCCTTCAAAATTGTCCGATGACTAACTGCTGTCTGTGATTTACAGAAGATAAATACTTTAGATGAAATTAGATTTGTGATTATTGTCATCTTTTTCGCCAAATTCATCGAGTCATTCAAGATTTGAAATCTATAACCTATATTACTTTGCTTATTTTTTTATTCACTAAAATTCCTTACAAAAGATCATCAAGCCACTTTTAAATTTAAGTTACCAATTTTAAAACAAAAGTATAATTACAAAAAATGAACTAAAAAATCATAACCAACCATCAAGATGTGGGTATTTTTATCGTCCTTTGCCGATCTTTCCACTCCTCTCTATCTCATACTCTCCAATTCAAGTGTGCTACCAGCTGATTTGAACCCTCATGTACATAAAACATCGTTATGCTGCGCATTGTGTTGATTCGTCCCTGACTGCGCCAGAGCCGAACGAGCATACACATGCGCGGGCTCACGTTCCCTCCAATTTTCTTCAGGACTGTTCGCTGGGTGGGTAAAGTGAGCAGGCCATAATTTGGCTTATTATTAATTTTATATTGAAAACTTCTTCAAATAAGCTAGCTTAATTCTGGAGTTTTTTTTTTTTTTTTTGAAAAGGACCAATAAACCAAATTTTCAGTTTTTGCTTTTTGGGTGTTTTTAATACCCCTGACTCAAGGCGTAATACAGTAGTTGTTCGGTAACTGGTCTGAGAACTTAGCTCAGTCACCGAATGCTGCCCGGTAACTGGGCTGAACGAATAATAACGAGGGGACCACCGATGCATAATAATTTTCCGATGAAATATGAAAATAAAAATTACTCAAATTTATTTACAGTGCTTACAGTGGCTTGAAATTCAATAAACGTTTGAAAAAAGTTTTTTTATTTATTGAACATGGTTTTTACATCCATTGACCCCTCGGTCATTTCGGTTTGTTTCGGTTTTTTTGACGTTTGTCTGCTTTTAAACTGTTCTACGTCCCAGTTATCGAGCGCTCAGTTAAACAACGCCCAGTTACCGAACAACGACTGTATATCATTTACTGAAGTTTTTATGCATAAACATTGTTGCAAGTAACATTCAATTAAAAATAAATAAAAAAAAACGAGAATTTGAAATAAACCTAAAGCAGATCCAGAATTCGGTTCAACAACCCTACCCGATGAGCGCACCACGCAGTCAAGTAAGGGACAGATGCAATAGTAAAAATATAATGACACAGCCCGGGAAGGATCCCAACGGAGGGATGAACTAGAGACGAGCGGGGTCGGGTCCCGTCATCAGTGCGCGCAATTCAATTTATTGAAGCGCGGAAGGTTCAACACCGTTGTGCTGTGAGCAACCAATACTAGTTCAAATTTGAGGGTTACGTTACAAATACTAACGTTAGGTGCAAGTGGGAAAATCTTTTAAACAGTCAATACACTGTGAATTTTCGGTAGATTTTTATCAAGGACTTATTTTTATCAGGTCTATTAAATTAGTTTTCACGTTTTCCCGAAATTGATCGATTTTTATTTTATTTTATTGTACATTGAAAATTGAATCAATAGTTTCCGAAATAGTTAAAAAATTAGGGTAAATTAGATAACACTGTGAAAAACTTTTTTTTTTTCACGAAATTACGACTTTAAGAGGCTGTATCACAGTAACCAGTAGTCCGATCAACTAAGTAAAAAAAATCTCTGCGTTTCATCTGGGTGCTGAATAGTGGTTCGCAAAACGGCCTCAATTTTGAACTGTCAAAGTGGAACCAATTTACTGTTCGCCAAAAGTAGAGAGTATTGTTATCGATCATTAAAAATTGTTTTTTTTTTTTTTTGCAAGAATAAAAAATGTGTGATTTTTGGAACCTGGAGGCGAAGTTAAGAAATCTTAAGAAAGTTGAAGGCGAGATCGTCATTTTTTTTATAATTATGAATGGAAGTTGTTTACGGAGTCGATGCGGTTGTATCCATCCAGAAGCTGTCTTCATTGTTTACTATGATTTCAATAGTAATGCATTCTACTAAAACCACAATTCATTGCTTATTTCGTTTAAAAACCTACTGGTTTAGTAAAAATTTGCTCTGTTTGCTGGATCAGCTTCGCTAGAATTAGAGATGTTTTTTCGCTGGACCAGGAAAAGCTGCATGATTCCAAAATCAGCCAGAAAATTTATCTTCGTCACCCGTAAAAAAGAAAAAACCTCTTCTAACCGATCAAAAACTTAAAAAACACACACAATTTATTTTAAAATGTCAAAAACTAGACAAAAAAGAACAAATACTACTGGTTATAAAACAATTCATTTGCCAGAAAAAAGTCATGCTTGTGCTTGAACAGCCTCCTACTTTGTAGATGTAAACAAAGTGGGATTATTCGAAGATCACGTGACGCATTCTCTCTATTCATCACCCAGCGTTTCATAAATATTGTTTGGGTGGTGCATTTCATTCATGAAAAATTTTAAAACTGCAAATAACTTATTTAAAAAAAAACACCAAATTACTATAACTTGAAAACATTTCAATTCAGGTTCTAAGTCATTTTCGATTGCACATTTGATTTCGTAATTAAAAATTATATTTCAGAATTTGTTTGACAAACTTTGAGACTTTTTCAAAAATGCCTATTCCCGGTACCAACACAAAAGATACCTTTATCGGTTCTCTAAAATTTTGGGAATTTTTCTTGTGCTAAAACGACAACGAATAATCGGGATTTATTGTGATAAGTTCTAATCCATCTCAAGATACTAATTATCGAATCGCGAGAAGAAAATGTAAATTTTGGACACACAATTATATTTACTATCAATCAATTCAGGTCAATTAATTTTATTAATTTTATTCTGTATTGAATAATAATAAAACCTACCTGATTTTTAAAAAATCAACTTAAAATTTAAGAGCGAGTATTTCACCAATGTGTAACAGGTCGTATCGAGGTGCTCCGATTTGGATGAAACTTTCAGCGTTTGTTTCCCTATACATGAGATGAACTCATGCCAAATATGAGCCCTCTATGACAAAGGGAAGTGGGGGTAAAACGGGCATTGAAGTTTGAGGTCCAAAAAACATAAAAAATCTTAAAATTGCTCGCATTTCAGTAAAACTTCATCATTTACAACTCTCTTAGATGCATTCGAAAGGTCCTTTGAAGAACTTCAAAATGAGCCATAGACATCCAGTATTGGTTTAACTTTTCCTCATAGCTTTTGCAAATTACTGTTAAAAATGGATTTTTTTAAAACCTTAATATCTATTTGCAACAGCCTCCAACACTCATACTCCCATAGGTCAAAAGATAGGTAATTTCATGGACTAAAAGCCTACGGAAATAACTTTTTGGCCAATCGCAGTTTTTCTCATAGTTTTTCGATTTTTCTATAACAAACATTTTAACACGTTAGTTTTTGCCCTATAGGCCGTCATAGCGGAATTTTTTGGTCTCAATTTTGTCATATTCGGAATCCTCGGAAAATTTCACGTAAGTTAGAAGTATTGGAGTTGTACATTTGATTTCAAAAATAAATAAATAAAAAAATTTCGAAAAAATAAATTGATCTTATTTACTCTGTGGTCAATACGTCAAATGCTGTATCAAGTAGGCGAAACCCTGTTTTACCCCTAATCCAACAAATTGTTAAAAAATATTTAAATTCATTCTAAATGGCTTTTTTCCAATCAAATTTACAACTCCAATACTTCTAACTAACGTGAAATTTTCCGAGGATTCCGAATATGACAAATTTGAGACCAAAAAGTGCCGCTATGGGAGCCTACAGGGCAAAAACTAACGTTGTAAAATGTTTGTTATAGAAAAATCGAAAAACTATGAGAAAAATTGCGATTGGCCAAAAAGTTATTACTGTAGGCTTATAGTCCATGAAATTCCCTAACTTTTGACCTATAAGAGTATGGGTGTTGGAGGCTGTTGCAAAAAGATATTAAGGTTTTAAAAAAATCCATTTTTAACAGTAATTTGGAAAAACTATGAGGAAAAGTTAAACCAATCCTGGATGTCTATGGCCCATTTTTAAGTGCTTCAAAAGACCTTTCGAATGCATCTAAGAGAGTTGTAAAGGATGAAATTTTACTGAAATGCGAGCAATTTTAAGATTTTTTATGTTTTTTGGAACTTAAACTTCAATGCCCGTTTTACCCACTTCCCTTTGTCGTAGAGGGCTCATATTTGGCAAGAGTTCATCTCATGTATAGGGAAACAAACGCTGAAAGTTTCATCCAAATCGGAGCACCTCGATACGACCTCTAGAACAAACCGAGCAGAATTTATAAATACTGCCTCTTAAGCAACATGTGGGCTTATAGTTTAGGTTCATTTTTTTAAAAATCGGGTAGCTTTTATAATTATTCAATACAGAATAAAATTAACTATAAACGATGGTTATGAATAAATGAAAAACAACAATACTTAAAAAAAAGGTGATAAAATAAACCTGAAAAAATAAGGGTACGTTATTCTTTAGTGGACCCTCTGAAAGGTTTTTGATGAAAAAATCAATAAAATCACAACCTCAAGCGTGTTGTTGTCTGCAAATCTTTTATTTGGCATGTTTAGCATCATTTAAAACAATATTGACTGACATTGAATTGTCCTTTTTGCCAAAATAAGCCATGGCCACTAGCATTTTCACAACAAAACTTCATTTATATTGAATTTAACTATCCAATCATTTTTTGACTGATTATTTAACTCCAGCAAGTTGAAATAATGTAAGTTTAAGAAACTTTACTAAAATAGAGCGATGAAATACTCATTTTCGAGCAAAAATTAGGGGGGTCCAATATAGGACAACGAAAATCCAAACTTTTCCAAAAGTGGACCCCTGTTAATTTAACCTTCAAAAATGAAGAAAACTGTGTATTTAAGCAAAAGTTTCTCTTAGACATGCAATGAATGCGTGTTGTTCTCAACTTTAACGCTTATTTTTTCAATTATGAGTATAAATATAGCTGTTTTCATGTTAAAAGTGAGCAATTCTCTACCAAAACCGGAAATGGATTTCATTTGTATTTTTTGATTTGGCTCAAACTTTGTGGGGGCCTTCCCTATGACCAAATAATCTATTTTGTGTCATTGGTTCACCCATACAAGTCTCCATACAATTTTGGCATCTATAACTTTTGAAAGAATTTTGTGATCAATTTGGTGTCTTCGGCAAAGTTGTAGGTATTGTTGAGGACAATTGAGAAAAAAATAGGTACACGGAAAAAAAATTGCTGATTTTTTAATTAACATTTTTTTACTAAAACTCAATTTCCTAAAATACGTATTTTTTTGATTTTCGAGATTTTTTGATATGTTTTAAGGGACAAAAATCCGCAACTTTTGAGCCATAGAGAAACATGGTCAAAAAATCTGCCACCGAGTTATAAATTTTGAAAAAAAAAAAAATGATTTTTGGAAAAAAAATCAAAGTTTCATGCAAAAACAAGTTTGACATTATTTTTTAATGCAAAATTGAATTTGCAATTGAAAAGTACTTTACAGATTTTTTGATAAAGGGCTCCGTTTTCAAGATATAGCCACCGAAAGTTTGATTTTAGCGAAATATTTGCAGTTTTTCAATTTTTTAAATAGTGACCATGAGTGACCATTTAAAAAAAAAAAAATTTTTTAAAGTTCAGAAAATTTGTTATAAAATTGTTACAAAACATATTTGTTTACGATGAAAAGTGAGCAAAATCCAATTTTTATTCATTATATCTATCATTAGACCTATACCATGCATCAAAACTTCAAAT
This sequence comes from Culex quinquefasciatus, assembly GCF_015732765.1. NCBI lineage: Eukaryota > Metazoa > Arthropoda > Insecta > Diptera > Culicidae > Culex > Culex quinquefasciatus. The sequence continues at coordinate 51,454,188 of NC_051862.1, read as the reverse complement.
ATCGGTTAAATTTGGAATAACAATTAAAGTTTGCTTACAGTGTACCCGGGTCCACTATAGAAAAAGGAGCGTCCACAACAGGCAAAAAAACGTTTTTTTCAAATTGCTTTTTTCTGCTCAAAAACAAATAACTGATGAAACAAATACTCAAAATTGTTCAAAAGACTTCAGATTTAATTGTTTTGTACAAAGGGTTATGAAAAAGTGCTTAAAATATTGAAAATTTGTGAAAAATGTGCTTCGGCTCTACTAGAGGGTTCACTAATAGTTAAAATACTTTTTAAAAAAATTAATTATGAACATCAAATTGACAAAAAAGCTTGAAAACAAAATTAATAAACATTTCAATTTAACAGTGCACGTGATCATGATCCAGCACACTCCGATAGCGCATCGCAAACATATAAATTTTAACGGTTGCATGAATGTCGTCGTTGGCTCGCCTGTCTGGCACGCTCAGACCCACTAAATCACCAGAGGGAAATCCTCCGAATGTGGCACGAGCGCCCATTTCGTCCTTTTTTTCCCATTCCCATCGATGTATTGGTGCGTCCACAATCAGCTTATTGCCGCTCCCTCAGTGCAGTGAGTCGTTATCCTTCGGTTTTGCCAGGAGTCGTCGAACCGTCGCACAAGGACCCCAAAGTCTGGCAGCTTTTCTTTCGCAAAGAAGGGTCTCTATATATATCCCTTGAAGAAATTGAGCACAAATACACACCTCTCGGAAAAGGATATGACGATGCGCTCGTTGTGTGAGTATATGGAATTATAACATTTTACTGCTTCTACCGTTTTATTTTTCTGTGTGGAGGGTAAACCTCGCACCGGGATCTGCTCATTCAAGTTTAGACCTTCGTCAAGAAACGTTCGCCTGGCTTGCAGTGCGAAGCGGAGCAAGAAATTCAAACGACCGTTATGGAATAGGCGCGAAACCTTCTCAAACCGTTGAGGGGAACGAAGAAAAGAAAAGTTAGGGAAAAGTTGTTTTAGTTTATTTTTTTAGTATTTTGTTTCTGATTTAAGTGGAAATTTGTTTTTTTTATGTTCGTTACTCTATAAGTTATTGCTCGGTTTTGTTCAAATTTGATATATTTATTGCACCTCACAAGAAAACGAAACAAGAAATCACAAAACTAACAAACAAAAAATCGCACACCAAAATCAAAGTTTATTCCAAAGTTTAACAGTGTTTTGAGTGTTACGTTAAAGTTTTTGAGTTTTCAAACACTTTCCTCGGAACCGGATTAAACAAATCCGTCACAATTGCGTTCAACATGTTCTCGAAAGCTAAGGTGAAGAGATTTAACGACGTTGAAGGTGAGTACCCAAAAATATCAAGAATAAGGTACCAGTTGTGCATTACCGAGTCACCCCTCAAAGTACTTCGTAAAATAACTTTAAATTAATTCAAAAGAAGTCCTCAAACCGAACCGTGGGAAACATTTCCCCCTCTCGATAAATAAAGTACTTATTTATTGTCATCGTCATTGCAGAGATTGGTTACGTGTGCAGTGCGGACTTCTTACCTGGGTTTAATAGAAAAAAGGGACGTGAAATTATCCCCTCAGGATGTGAAGAAATTGTGATGCATATGAATCGCATCCCTCGAAAGGTCGGATGTGCTACGCATGAAAAACTTGTTTTAAATTTTAACAAAAGATACCGGTACAACTGTTTTAATTTGCGGATGACGGTTGGAAAAATTTGCGCAGTTGTGAAACTAACTCACGATCGAATATAAAAAAATATTGGCATGTAATATTTAACATCTCTTAAAAGTGATTAAAATATTTTAATGTCAATGTTAAGAATAAATTTCAGTTATCATGCTCTAACATTTTTCTAATATATGTAATTTCAAATCAAAATCAAATTATTCGCTCTACAGCATTGCCTTGGCGTTCTCGATTGCGAGATTCCTACTCGAAACTAGGTGTTCGAAGGCTTGATTGTTGAGGCAATTGCAAACCTCTTTTTACACCTCAGCTTCCATCCACCCCGGGATTCGAGCTGACGACCTTTGGATTCTTGGTCCAACTGCCTACCAGCGACTCCACCGAGACAGGACCCAGGGAGACGACTTCTACACCTGGACTGAGCTAACGACCTAACCTTTTTAGGTTAGTCCGAGGCCAACATTTACTTCCCGTCCGACGGAAGGCGTGGTCAGACAAATCTCGTCTAGAAAAATGCCACCGGGACCGGCTGGGATCGAACCCAGGCCGACTGGGTGAGAGGCAACCACGCTTACCCCTACACCACGGTCCCGGTAATTTATAATTATGTAATTACATGACAAAATTTTATAACAAATGCAACAGTTTGCATTTTTTTATTTTCAACGTGATTTTTTTTTATTTGTTCAAAAAGAATGTGTTTTCAATTTTTAAGGAAAAACTTGAAACATTAACTTTTCTTGTATTTTCTATATATTTTCCACAAAAGAAGTCCTTAAAACTGAAATCAGCACGAGATTTAACAATACCAAAATCTGTTTTTAAAGAGGTATTCTCCATCCTCTCTTATGAATTCAGAGAATTTTGGTCAACAACCAGCTGAGATTTGTTAATGTTAACAGTTTCAAAAAAGTGTGACTCGCCTAGTGGATCCTGTGCCATTCACATAAAGCTGACTTAAAAAAGTAAAATTTAAAATACATATTTTCCAGCTATTCAAAAAAGCTTTTGATGTTAAGAATAGTTTAAAAGCAACATTTAGATATTATGCATCGAAATTACAGTTGTTCACACAACCTAAAATATCTTGGTGATATTTTCAGAAATCAAGGTAAAATTGATTTATAACCAAATAAAAAAAGTTGTTTACTTTTTGTTTCAAGAGAAAAAACTTAAAATAGGTAAAAAATGTAACAAAAAATATTAATTTGAGCATGAGCATGATTGACTGCCAATGAGCTGCTACTCCGTTATTGACAGACCAGCTGAAGTTAAACAATGAATCAAAAATGATCAGTGGGAGCCAACCATCCGTTCACTGTTTAACCTCTGAAGATCCCTACTTTATTAGTCAATACCGGCGCCCTCCCAAGAAGCCTGCAGTTCAACGAAAGGGAGGAATGTTAGTCCGATAGTTGAAGTTGCAGACTCATCAAGCACACAGTTTTTCGCTATATACTTGTTGATACCGCTTGAGACCGTTGAATCCACAGCATCTCCTTCAAGCATCACGTGATTATTATTTTTTGGGTTAATAGGATAGGCTTTTCGATGCCTCCCGAGCTACGATGCTATGGGGAGGGCTTTTTGGTTGACACACAAAGTCACTCACACACAATTATTTCACTCCACTATTAATTAATCCAAAATGTCAGTGCGTCTTTCGATCATTATATAGAAATGGCTTTTTCACCATAAAAAATAAAACCTTATTCAAAAAATTATACGCAATTTACCCGACGCCGTGCCTTCCGGTCAACGATGATATAGGAAGGGCTTTGAAAATCACAAAACAATTAATTAAGATCACAAAAAAATCACAAAAAAAATCACCAAACAAACACCAATTACTGAACGAAACTTACGCTCAAGACACAAATAATTCCGTAAGTCATGCTATTATTCGATTACCACAATCACTCACCCCATACGAACAGCGACACAAAAGCACACAAAAAAATTAACCTGCGTACGATTTCGCGTCCCCACTTCCAGCGCACCCAGTGCTCTGTAAAAAAAATTATTAATTTGGCTAGATTAACTCAAACCTTTGTCACATTTTTCTCAAGAAAAACAAGTTTTTTGAAAAGTGTTTAAAAAACAGTTACGGTCAAAATTCTTAGTTTGACAGTCATAGTTCTTCTTATTAAAACAGATTTAAGGTATTCAAACTTTATTTTTACGTAAAATATACCCTCAAAGGCTGCTAATATAGTTTTCAAGGGGAAAAACAATGTTTATAATTAGTTGACTAAGTGTATGTGCTTTTTAAAAAAATACATATAAATTTTAGGTCAAATTGTTTAAAAGTGTCCTAAATAATCTGAAAATGCAATCCGTTTTCCGATTCAATATCCAGTCATCCCACATATTCGGAACACCCACAAATTCGGAACACTTTTGTGGTAATTTGTCAATAGAATACTAAATGCAACTTTTCTGTCGTTCCTGCTATTTTTAGGACCTTTATTTGGACATTCGCTTGCTATTTCACTAGTAAAAATAGTACTTTTTGAACAAAAAACCTCATTTCAAGACTATTTTATCCAGAGCAGCAAAACACTGCCTCCAAATTGCCTGTTCCATAATTGTGGGATGTTATTGTGCCTCCCACAATTGTAAAACACCTGAATTTAATTGATATTTTCATACAAAAAATATCAGACTATGTTAAAAACATTACTAAGCTTGAGTTTCATTGGTTTCAGTGTGAGAAGTCATTTTTTGTAGAAAAATATGTACTCCTGGAGAAAAAAAAGTTTGTTTACATCGTAAGAAAAAAGTGTTCCGAATTTGTGGATTTCAAGGGTCAATGTTTTTCTTAAAAAAAACTTGATATAAAACGTAAAAATGTACAGTCGGTCTATACATCAATCGTAAGATCGCAAGAAAAGCTTTCACATGAAGGAAAAAGCAAATCATTATGTTCAATTATCGATTTTCTATGATTTGTTGAACATTGGCAGATCTGTAAACTGTTCCGAATATGAGGGATGACTGTCATGTTCGTTTAGAAAATCATGACACTTTGAGTAGATTAAAATAATGCAATTCATTAATATTTTCTGAATTATTATTCTAACTTTTTAAACCTTTCAAAATTTTATGAATGGTTCATCTTGAGGAACTTTGAACACTTCTCTACCAAAGCTTTTAAAAACTATCATTATTTGGGAAAATACTGTATAATTCTTTAAAGTTTAAATTCAATAGTATAATTTTCCTAAAATATTTATTCATCCCAATTTTTCATTCTTTGCGTTAAGATTAACAAAAACTCGATAATTTGATTACTAATCTTTTAGCATTATCAATTTTTAATTAGCTAGGCAAAGATTTTCAGTCTTCCTGTTTTAAAATGTTATTCTATTAAATTCAGAAATACATATTTTCGTAGGACAAAAGTTGGAGCTATAGAGGTTAAAAATCAAGGATTTCCACAATACTTGCAAAGATGTTTTATGTAACATCTTTCTAAAACGTGAAAATATGTATCATTATTTTCAATTTGTTTTTCTTTAATTTTACATTGAACAGCTCAACAAATCCAAACCTCATGTGAAAAAAAAAACTACAAATCTTGACATGACCACAGCTATTCCAGTCACTGCAGCTTGCCTTCATTTGGCAAACACCCTGAATAAGCTAAATTTGACGCAGCATGTCGTCAAGAGGTTCCTGCAGTTCGAATCCTTATCAGCAGGACAACGGCTGTGTTATGCCCCTGGCTGTGCCCTTCTTAAAGTCTGGCTACAATACGCCACACGCGCGAACGACCTCTACGACAAAGGAGTATGTTTGGACAGCTGCATTCCAGCGCCGTTTACTTTCATTAATCTTACGATTGAGCAGCTGACTTAACTGAAGAAATTGTTTTTTTTTTCTTGCTTAGAAAAGGTCAATCGTTTCCTCGTCAACGATTTTTGTTTTTTTTTTTGCTTTTCTTGAAAGGCAACGCCGATTCGTTGCGGGTAATCAAAAACGATTAAAGAACTTCACGACTACCGGAAATTAGCCTCAGGAGAGCGAATGGGTGATTGCTTAGAAATAGAAATAAGATTTAAAAAAAGAATCCTTTCGTTTTCGCTTCAGAACAAAAAGATGATTAATTGTTCCTGTGAGAAATAGAGGAAGCATCTCACCATATCGTAACGCACGGATTCGGTTGAACACCCACGCCGTAGCACCGTACATCCTCCTGAACCTCCAGAACCTTTGAGCATTCTATGCGAAGGGTCAAACGTTTCCAAGTAACGACAAAGAAGCTTCATTTATCACGGTTGGCTGAATTGCATCAACCTCTCTTAAAGGTTCTAAAGCCAGGCAGTTGCAGTTGCTGGGACATTTTTTTTTCTCCCTCTAGATGGGACCTGGGAAATGAGAAACACCTTTTCGAGGTCTCCGTTTTTGGGGGGAACAAATTAGACACGAGTGACCTCCCGTTCTGTGCCATGGTGAGGAGAGGGAAAAAAACGTTGACGCAATTCTTACCTTATTCTGGGGGAAGGCTACATAAGTGCGGATAGAGACAACGCCGACCGGAAGGGAATTAATTAGATATGGGAAAGGTGGAAACTTGCATGGTTTATGATATAGTGGTGATGTAGAATGGGACATGTGCTGAAACTGAAATTGTTTTCAAAAACGAAAAAGCGTGCTGCACACGCGATGGTAAAGTATGATCAACTGATAAGATTAAATGTCCACAAAAAAATATAGGAATCCGTTAGCAATTGAAATTTAATGTGTATACGGATTTTTGTTCCATTTATATGTGTTTTATGAACCTTCAGGTAATGATCAAATTAGGGCTTGCACAAATACAAATCTAATAATATTGGTTCTCTGACAGCACACGAACAACAATTGAAAAATAGTTGCAAAAAGAGGATTTTTTCAGCACGAGTCGTACATTTATCCAACGAGGTTCACCGAGTTGGATAAATACGAAGAGTGCTGAAAAAATCAAGTTTTGCAACAAGTTCCATACAACATTTTTTTGCAATTCCAAAAAAGACACACTGAGTGAAATTTTATGTCAAATTTTCATGAATTTTGTCAATAAATCGTTTAAATCAAAAAAAAAATGTTGAAAAGTGTTACTTTTCAGCATTTATTTTGAAAAGTGTTGCTATTCGATTCTGTTATTTTTGGTACAGAAAAGTAGGCTATTTCATCGTTCAAGAATGACAGGAAACGTAAGTAGTTTCACGACGGAATTGCAAAAAAAAAATTATTGTGTGTACAAAACTGTTTGGAATCTCTGGTTTATTTAAGCAAGCAATTTTGAAAACATACAATATGGCCCATAAAAAAATGCGACATGTGCATTTTTTTCACAGAAAAGTGGTTCCAGTCTAAAATGTATTTAACAAACTGAATTTTTTATGTATCATAGTCTTAGTTTAGTATGTTTTGAAGATATTTTCATGATAGTTTTTTGCAGTTCGCCAAAATTGGGTATTGGCGGGCTACAATAATGGATGTATTTTCGGTACAAAATTTATCTTAAAAACGGAACAGTTTAAAATATCCAAACCTGTGCCAAAAGCATCGTTAAAAGTCCCTCTTGAATACGCCCAATCGAAAAAGTTCATAAATTTTGATAGAATTAGTCATTTTACACAGAAAAAAATAATGTAAATTTGGAAGCTGTAATTTTGGAAGGTTGAATATTACCTCTTTTATGATGTAATTTTACCTCAATTTAGACTGAAAAAGTGACATTACACCAGAAAAGTGGTAAAATTACACATTTCCAGAGGTAAAATTACACCTTTTTTCTGACATAAAAGATGTACCCCTTCCCAGATGTAATATTACCATGATTTTTTTTCTGTGTAGACAAAAATGCCATTTGTGTTATCATCTTGAGTAATTCGGTCTAAATAAATTAACAACTTAAAACCTATGGTGATGGCTCTAAAGGGTGCCCAGCGGCTCCATACTGTTAAAAGTCATATCAGGGCATCTGTTAGAGTCAATTACCACCATTCGTTGCATTATTTTTTCCCTTGAATCATTGCAGGCTCGAAAACACTCCAAAAAATTGAAGCATTTGCAGAATCGGGATATTTTTGAAAAGTTCACTATTTTAGTATAACTGGTTAATAGAATATGTAAAATTCGATGAATTAATTGTTACAAGTCTCAAAAACAGTAACCTTGAAGGCTGTTTACTTTTCATTCCATACAAAAATTCTTAAGTGGGTCTTCAGATCGACCAACATAGAAAAGTCATTTTTCATTTATATGGTCTGGGCTGGGAGCAAATTAGAGAATATTTAGTTCAAATGTTCTGTGACATTTTTTTAAGCAAACGAAAAAAGTTTTCAATGCTTTTTTTGATTGATTGGAACCTTTTTAACATGTACACATGCTACATACATTGTAAATGGTCAAAACAGGCCCGATTTTCACCTAATAACAATGTCACATTTTTTATGGGCCATACTGTATTATAGTTATAGAGCAATTTCAGCTCAAATCAGGATTTTTTTTCTGGTACTTTTGTACCCGACCCTCTCCGATTTCAATGAAACTATTTAGACATGTTATCCTAGGCCAGCGGTTCTCAACCTTTTTCGACCAATTCCCTCCTTGGATTATTTTCAAGACCTTCATTCCCCCCTTCAATCAAAAATTTAGTATGAAGTCACAATAATCATAATTTTGGCTTTAATTTATATAGAATTACATTTTTTTTTCATTACAAAATATTTTTCGACAATAAAATAACAAATTTTCAGCGATTTGTTATAAAAAATTTTCATAACCTGCTCATGGTCAATGGAATGCAAATGTCTAAAGAAAAATTTAAACAGCCATTAAATCTTAAACAAAAATTTCTGATAAAAAACATTAAGATTAGCTTACAACCGAAAAAAAACAGAACTTGAGGAAAAAAAGAAATAATGCACTGTTCATGTTTGAAGGAATGTCAATGAATTCTGTATCCCCGACATTTGGTACAGCTAAATTTTAAAACTAGAACATTTTTTTTAAACTCTTCATGTTTCAAACAATATGAAAATTCAGAGAAATTGATTTCTTCGAAAAAACATTCATAATTTTTGCCCGTTATATTTTAGACATTTTCCAAAATAAAACCACAAAAATAGCAAGAAAATTCACATATTTCACAAAAAAATATATTTTTTGTTTATAAAAGTTTTTAGTTTTTAGCAAAAACGTTCAAAACAAAGAATTCCCCCCCAAAACTGGCTAAATACCCCCCCCCCCCCCCCCTCCTCCAGGGGAGAATTCCTCACTGGTTGTGAAACACTGTCCTAGGCCATTTTTGTATATATGAAGCCAAGTGTACTCAAAAATAACATGTGAATATGTATGAATATGTTTGTATCTTGTAATTTAAAAACTACTGTGTCTCCAAGCCGTTGCATTGTATCAAAAAGTGGTCAAAGATAAACTTGTCGGAAATTGGACTGGCTTTCTGAAAAAATACACTGAATGAAAAATACACGCCATTGCTATGATATTTTTTTTGTTTCAAAGTTAAATTTAAAGGTGATGTCACGATTTGAGGATTTTTTTGTGAAAATAGCCTAAGATGTTACAAAAAGATTCGCGAAAAATGAAGGATGGTATGTCTCTACCTAAAAAAATAAAAAATAAAAATCATTTACTTAAACTGTTATTTGTTTAGTAGTCTGAACGTCAAAATTTTTACAAACCGATAGTAGGAATCGATTCCCCAGACAATTTTACATAAAAGTCTCGATATTGACTATTGTCCTATGTCCAATCCTTGTGAAGATACAGCGGTGTTAACAATAAAAATGTTGAAAAAAATAGGGTTTTTGGTGGTTTTGGCAATTTCTATATGACAGACTCTATTGTCAGTCTCTAAGATACTTTTAAAAATTTGTAAATTTTGAAGGTGTAATATTATTACTCTTTTATATCTTTTAACACGCGGTAATAGTGGTAAATTTACACATTGTTAGCGTTAAATTTCAAATAAAAAATCTGACGTAAAAGATTTGATGTTATCAGCTCTATCAAAAACCAATCAAAAATATCCTAATTTTGTGCAATTAAAAAAAATGATTTCAAGTTCAACCTTTAAAATGCTGAAGCAAAGTGTCACAAAAGTTTTACACCGTAATCTGGGGCGAATCGGGACTACAGTCTGAATAGGGACAGCAGTTTTTAAAACAATTTAAAGCTTTTAAATTTGGAAATGGATGTACACATTTTGTTGGTCTGAGTCTGTTCTAACCGAAACCAATCAAAATATTGTGCTCCAACATGGTTAAAACTGCTATCCCAATTCACCCCATGTGTCCCGATTGACCCCAGTTTACGGTACATTATAACAGTTATGCAACTACCGATATTTTTCCTTGCGTTTTTTGTCGTATTTTGATTTGTGGTTCCAAAACTCTAAATTTGAAGAAAAAAAATCAAGTATTCTATATGAACCAAAATACAAAAATAATCGTTATACGATATTTCAAATGGGCAGCAGGAAAATTGCAAATGGGCAGCAGCGGCAGCGAAAGCAAGCCAAGAACACGCAAAGTTAAAAAAAAATCATGGTTATATAACATCTGGGAAGGGGTACATCTTTCATGTCAGATAAAAATGAGCAATTTTACCTCTGCAAATTGTGTATTTTTACCACTTTTCTGCTGTCACTGTCACTTTTTCGATTTAAACTAAGGTAAAATTACATCGTAAAAGAGGTAATATTAAACCTTTTAAAAATAAATCTTCCAAATTTACAAATTTTATACTGTGAAGGGTGAAGAAAAACCAAAAGAAATCGTTCCCTCTTCATTTCTTGAACCCTTTTCTTGGGAGGTGCGTATTGGCCCTAAGGGCCGGTATGCTCTTCAAAAGAAAGGGGGTCAAGAAACAGCTTTACGAACGGAAGAACAAAAGAGAGGGAATGTTTGCTTGGGGCTTTTGTTCACCCTCTCTGGCCTGCTTTCGCTACCGCTGCTGCCCATTTGAAATTTTTCTTGACCGGTTTCTTCTCAAGGGCATACCTTACATAACTCACGAAACTGAAGAACCAATCATCAATTTTAAAAACTTGATGCGTTGTAAATTAATAACTTATTTTGTATCATTCACTTTCAGTTGTTTCCTCCCCATCGCCTTTCGTTGAGCCAAAAATGAAAGAATCCAGCAAGAAGTCCAAAAAGGAGGAGAAGATCAAGATGGGCAGCCAGGACGCCGAGTCCATCAAAACGACCAAGAGCGCCCTCAGCCTGTTCAGAACGGTATGTTACAACATCTCCAAATTCAAATTTAAACTGTTTTAATTAATTCGAAACATCCCAACCTCCAGCCCTCCCTCCCGAAGCGCCTCAAGTTCAAGCACATCTCGGACCTGACGCCGAAAAAGTCCAAAGAGGGCAAGGAGGCCGCCATCGAGAAGGTTCGCCAGCTGGACCTGGAAGCGGAGCGCGGCGTCGACTGTCCCAGTGCCACCAGCAAGCTGCCCCCGATCGTACAGCTGTACAACAAGATCGACTCGAACAAGGAAGCGTTGCAGCGGGCGCGCGAGGAAAACGAAGAGTTGAAGGCACGTGTTCAGGAGCTGCTGGCGGAGAAGCGCCAGGCCGAGGCGGATCGTGAGCGGATTCTGGGTGAGAAGGACAACCAGGTGATGCTGCTGGAGCGGGAGTTGACCAGCATTAGCAAGGCCGATGAGCTGCTGCAGGGTATTGCGGAGGGTTGTTTGGAGAAGGTGAAGGAGAATGAGCGGGAGATTCGGGGGCTGCATGGGGATTACGAGCGGAAGTTGATGGAGGTGCACGAGGCCAAGTTTGAGCTGGAGATGCGGTATGAGGAGTTGGAGATTCGGTATAGTGCGCTGCAGGAGGATTACCTAGTGTCGGAGGGGGAGAACTACTTGATGGGTGAGGAGTTGACGATGGTGCGGGAGATTTTGGAGGCTCATGATATGGAGCTGCAGCGTAAGGTGGACGATATTAAGGAGATGGAACGATTGCTGGGGGATTTGATGAAGGAGGGTAAGGAGCTGAAGGAGCAGGTCAACTATTTCAAGCAGCAAGCTGAGGAGGACATGATGCGATACGTGGAGGAGAGCCGCACTACGATTCGTGACATTGACACGTTGAAGAAGGAGAACGAGCGGCTGCTGGCACAGCTCGTGGAGAAGAATGTGGTGATTGAAGGTATGCAAGAGGAGTTGAATGAGAATCAGTTCGAGATGGATGAGATCAGAGATGAAATAAGGACCGAGTTTAACCAGGAGTTGAGAACCGTTTTGAACAAGTACGAGCAGCAAATTGCGACGTTGAACGAGGTGAATGAGATGAAGATTCGAGAGTGCGAATCGATCTTTGTGCTGGAGAAGTCGAAGCTGATCAAGGAGCACATGGACAAGATCAAGAAGCTTGAGCAGGATCACGAGCGAGAGATCGAACGTATTGGTGAGCAGGCCGAAGAGAAGATCCGCATCTCGGAAGTGCAGAACGAGGAGCGATTCAAGGCGCTGGAGCTGTCGATCCAGAGCTCGATCTCGAGCGCACTTGCGGCCGAGAAAATGAGATGGCAGAAGGAGCTGGACAAGTGCCAGAAGATTGCCGAGACGGAAATCATGCAGTGCGAGTTTGAGAAGCGTGATCTGCGCACTCTGTGGGAAGCCTCCAACGAGGTGATCAAGGAGCACGAAAACAAGATCAACGAGCTGGAGAGAAGACTGCGGGCGGAAATGGGCGGTAGCAACAAAACTAAGGAAGAGTACGAGTGTGAGCTGAAGGAAGCTACCAAGGAGAATACTCGCCTGCAGACGGAGAAGTACAACTACCAGCTAACGCTGAACAACACCCGATCTACGGTGAACATTCTGATGGAACGTCTGAAGAAGTCGGACGGAGACGTTGAGATGCTCAAGTCGGAGCTGGACTCGCTGCTGAAGGGCAAAACCGAGATGGAAACCGAGAACAACAAGCTGCGTGAGGAAATCGAAGAGTACCGACGGGTGTTGACGGCACTGCGATTGTCATCGACCCAAATGGAGAAGGAAATGCGCGACAAGGAGGAAGTGTTCGAGAAGATCATGACTTCCGAGGAGGATGCCATCATGACGGTGTCACAGATGGGCAAACTCTTCAACGAGAAAATGGAAGAGAGCATCTCGCGGTATCTGGAGATGTACGACGATCTGAAGAAGAAGTACGATGCCCGCGAAGCGTACATTCAGGACATGAAGACGTTGCTGGACGAGTTCGCCACCGGCATCGAGCTGGCACGGATTGAGCTGGATACCAAAGACAAGAAGATTTCCGAGTTGGAGAACGAAAACAAGGACATCAAGCTGGAGAACATGACGTTCCGATTCAAGTGCGAGCAGTTTGAAAAGTACCACAGCGAAAGCCGACTGCCTCAGCCATCGCCCGAACCACCGACCAAGGAGGACGAAGAACTGGTCTCGAACCTGCTGATCGAGAGCCTCATCAACCAGCTGGAGAAGGATGAGGATGGTGGTAAACTTCACAACAGCGAGCACATCGAGGTGTTCAAGGACGTGATCGACAAGGAAACTACCAACGAGCTCAATGAACAGGTAGTTTTCCAGAATTTTATAATTTCAGAACAAATTTTGGCAATATTCTATTTCTAGCTGAAGGCAACGGAGAACAAGCTTCGCCTCGTGGAACAGTTCGCCAAGGAAACCTCGGACAAGTACACCGAACTGCTCGAGAATCAGAACAACCGACAGAAGTCCAAGAACGCTGAAAGCAACAAGGACAATCAACAGCTGAAAGCGGTAATTTACCAACCAGCCACCGAACATTCAGCAAAATTTCTCAAAATCAACCTTCTTCCCCCCGTAGAAAATCGCCAAGCAGCAGGAGATCATCAAGAAGCACGAAAGCACCATCCACGGTCTGCAGCAGCAGCTGTCCTGCTTCGACTCGCCTCAGAAGCAGCTGAACGTGTCCGGGCTGTACGCCATCGCTGGCAGTCCCAAGACCCCGAAGAAGCAACTGCTCGGATCGCCCTTCCCCGGCAAGGAGAACCGCTCGCCGGCCGTTTATAGCCCACGGGCCGCGAATGCGCTGCGCCCGCGGAACAACTAACGGATTTTGGCGTGTTTTTTTTTTTCTTTACGAAATTAGTGTGTAAGAAGCGTCTTACTGAGTTAGGGAATAATTTATGTTGGTTTAGAGATTTTGAAAACGTATAGTAAGATTTAACTCTCTTTTTTGTGTCGAGAACAAAACGTTAAGAATATTTATTAGCCGGACAGCCAAAGTGATAGAACAGATTTGATAAATATGAAAAATAAACGATGCGCAAAAACACGATAGGAAAAGTTCCTTCACAATTGCAAACCAGAAAATGATTACCACGAAGAATAAAACAAATAGTCAAAATATAATTCAAAATTTGCTACAATTTATTTCGATGACAATCTTTAACCCTCGATAGTAAAAGTCACAGTTTACACAGTAGTTAAGTTAAACGTTTCATGTGATAAAAGTACAACTTTAAATGAGGTCATCGGCCCGATGTGTGCTTAATAAACCCTTCTTTAGTAATTAACTTTGCAAATAAATTGATAAAAATCACCTCACGAACATACACTATCTTTTAAACGTACATTGCGGTAAAATTTTACATAAAAACAATAATTACTTTATTTCCATTTTATGCCTGCAGTTTTTGTACTTTTTTTACAGTGCGCAGTTGCTTTGTTTTGATTCCGTAACGAACAGCTGTTCTTTTGTTCTGGTGCCGAAGATGACAGCTTGTGTTGGCTACGGGCGAGCTGTCTGTAGTGAGATATAGATGTCACCCCCTGTTATACGCACTTCGGAAGGAACCGGTCAAGAAAAAAAGCAAATGGGCAGCAGCGGCAGCGAAAGCAAGCCAGGAAGGGTGAAGAAAAGCCCCAAAAAATCGCTCCCTCTCCTTTGTTCTGCTGTTCGTAAAGCTGTTTCTTGACCCCTTTCCTTCCGATCTGCATAACAGCCTTACAACGGTAATAACACGATTAAAAACCATTTCTGTCAAGTAGGAGCTTTTCTGTCAAGAAGAACCGCGAGGTTAATTTTTCAAAATTGATTTAAAAATCCTTTTGAAACTCTTTGTGGTCGTACAAAGGGCTATTGTACTCAGAACAATAAGCTTTATCGCTGTAAACAATAATATCTGGAGTTTTTTTTTTTGTAAAGGTCCAATATACCAAAGTTTCAGTTTTTGCTTTTTGGGTGTTTTTTTAATACCCCTGACTCAAGGCGGTTTCAAAAACACCCAAAAAGCAAAAACTGGAAATTTGGTTTATTGGACCTTTTCAAAAAAACTCCAGATATCAGCAATCTAAACTTCATTTTAGGACCCAATTTCGTCCGTTTCGAATTCAGCGGGCTTCACTGTACAAAAGTCGACATAAACGACTAAACCCGCAAGCAAAACAAAAACAAACCGACCATCGTCCACGCGCGCGTGTATTTTTAAAGTTTCAAATTTTAAAACAAAATTTCCATTTAAATTACAACCAAAAAACGACCATGGAACTCCTCTCGGACGAAGGTCTCCGGCTGGACGGCCGGCGGTCCAACGAGCTGCGCCGCATCCAGTGCAAGCTGGGCGTGTTTAGCCAGCCGGACGGAAGTGCGTACGTCGAGCAGGGAAACACCAAGGTGCTGGCCGCGGTTTACGGCCCGCACCAGGCGCCGGCCAAAAAGAGCAACCACGAGGAGTGCGTCGTCAACTGCCAGTACAGTATGGCCACATTTTCCACGGGCGAGCGAAAGAAGCGCCCGCGCGGAGACCGGAAGAGCCAGGAGATGACGATCCATCTGCAGCAGGCGCTGAGTGCGGCAATCAAGACGGATTTGCACCCGAAGAGCCAGATCGATGTGTACATCGAGGTGCTGATGGCCGATGGTGGGAACTATTGTGCCTCGGTGAATGCGGCCACGCTGGCGCTGATCGATGCAGGGATTTGTCTGAAGGAGTACGTTTGTGCGTGTACGGCGTCGCTGGCGGGGAAGGTTCCGCTGATGGATGTTTCGAACCTGGAGGAGATGAGCGGTGGACCGACGCTGACGGTGGCTTCGTTGCCGAACAGCGGGAAGATTGCTTTCATGGAGATGTCTCAGCGTTTTCACTTGGACCATTTGCCAAATGTGCTGGAAACGGCACTGCAAGGTTGTCGGGAGGTTCAGAAGATTATCGATCAGGCGGTTCGGGACCACGTGACACAGCTGGGTCAGGCTGGGGATTGGGGGACTGTGGCGAAATAAAAGAATGCATACACAATCGGAGTCGTAAATGTCTTTATTTGTCTACTTGGCCTCTAATGTACTATCGATAATTTCTTTAAGTTGCTTCTTTCGGTGGTCTTTGCGCAGCTTCTCGACCATGTCGCCGAGCGGCGGTCCACCCTCCATGAACACCTTCAGGTTGTGCGTGGTGCCTCCCTCGAGCCGGTGGTCCGTGATGCGATCCTGGGGGTAGTTGTAAGTACGGATTTTCTCGTTTCGCGTACTCGAGCCCACCTGGGACTTTTTCAGCGACTGTTTGGCGTTGAACTTGCTCTCCAGCTCCTGCTGGGTCAGCTTGGCCAGCAGCTTTTGCTTGGCGATCTCCTTGTTCTTACCCTGGGACCGCTCGGTTTGGCACTCTACGGCCATTCCCGTTGGGAGATGCACGATCCGGACGGCACTGTCCGTGGTGTTGACGTGCTGACCTCCGGCTCCGCTGGCGCGCTTGGTTTCGATTTTAAGATCTTTATCCTTCAGCTCGATCTGGAACTCGTCTGGCCGTGGGAGCACGGAAACCGTCGCCGTACTGGTGTGTATCCGGGCGGACTTTTCCGTGCTTGGAATGCGCTGGACACGGTGGACTCCTGCCTCGAACTTGAGGAACCGATAAGCGTCCCTGCCGTTGATGACCATCGAAGCGTGTCTTATTCCACCCAACTCGGTGTCCTCCGTTTGAAGCATTTCAATCTCCCAGCCTTTGAATTCAACAAAGCCGCAGTACATGTCGAACACTTCACGAGCAAACAGCATCGCCTCCTGGCCACCAACTCCGGCGGCCACCTCCAATATCAAAGAACTGTAATCTTCTTCCTCGTCCATCGACAGAATTCCGTCCATAATTTCACCATCCAGTTTGCGCAAAATGTTCGTGTAAGCCTCCTTCTCCTCCTTCATCAGCTGCAGCATGTCCTCGTCCTTCTCGGCGCCCATCTCCGCCAGCGAGCTCAAGTTATCCACGATGATCCGACGCTGCTCGTACATCTCCACCACATGCGAAAGCAACGCCATCCGCTTAATGTCCTGCTTGTTCATCTGCTCCAGCACCTTCAGCGAGTAATACTCCAGCCGGATGTTCTCCAGGTACTTCTGGATGTTCTCGTCCGAGATCTGGAAGCCCTCGTCCGGGCGGGAACCAGCCGCCGAAGACGACGACTGCTGACCCCGCACGGGAGCAAACTGCAGCAAGGGTGCCGCGAGGACGCGAGATTGTCCCGCCGTGAGCCACACGTTCCGGGCACCGAGCACCGTACGACGCGGCACAAAGGTGGCTCGCAAGCAGCAGATTCGGCTCAGGAACATGGTTGGTGTTACATCGGAGTGTCACTTTTATCTAAATATCGAGCGATTTTTTTCCCTCTTCCCTTTGCAAGTAACTGTTTTAATCAGGTCAGGAGAAAATGATAAAAATAACAAACAACTCTCCCCGTCCCGTGTCACGGTCAGTCAGCTGTCACTGGGAGTGGGTGGTGAAGGATTTTACACACGGAAATTTTACGCTGGGAGAGTCGACCAAAGCTCGACATTAGCGGGACTTTTCGTACTTTTTTGTTTAGCACAGTTCATTCACTTCTCACTCATTCATTCTTGACAGTAAACACTCTAAAAAATTGCTGGCTAAACATTAAAAAAAAAGTTTGATTTATCAATTGCATTCGTTTGCGTTCTTCCAATTCCTTACAAATTTGGCAGGACAGAAAAAGAATTATGTGTTTATAAGAATGAAAAAATTGCGATTTATTCCAAAATCAATTTTTAAAGTATTTAATACTGGATCAAATACAAAACAATGTAGTACTGAAAAAATATACTTGAGGCAGTTCAAAATCATGCTAAACTCTTCTCACTCCACACCAACTGCCACCGTTGTCACGTTGGAACCAATAGCGGACGCAACAACGGTTGGTTGTTCGCTTTGCTTCACCGCCTGAACGCCCGCTCGGTGCGTTTTCATGTGCGTCCGCAGATTGTCCTTCCGGCTAAACCCGCGGTTGCAAACCTCACACTTGAAGGGTTTCTCGTTGAGATGTTTGCTAAAGTGTTTCCGTAGGTCACCGCTGAAAAAAATAAGAGTTTGATTTCTTTTTCTGCAGATAAGTCAAATATGAACGATCTTACTTGGACAAGAACATTTTGTCGCACTCGGAGCACTTAATTTTGGGCTCCTCAAAGTGGGTTCGCTTGTGCCGGGCCAACCCGGTGGGCTGGTAGTACGCCTTGCCGCACACCGGACAAAGATAGATTCGTTCCTTGAGGTGCGTCTTCTGGTGCTGTTTTAAACTGTTTAGCATGACGTACTCTTTTTCGCACATGTCACACTTGTACATTTTGGCCCGTGTGTGTATGTTAACATGGGAGTTGTAGTTGGAAGCACTCACGAATGCCTTCGGACAGTACGGACACTGATGTCTGTAACGAGAAAATTTTTACCGTTGCTTGTATGTAACTTTTACGCAATCCATCTCACCTTTTTTCATTGTTGTGGATCCTCATGTGCTCGGGGAGGTTCTTTATGAACTTGCCACAAATTGTGCACACCTCAACCCGTTTGGTTCGCTTCTCCTCCTTCGGACGACCTCGCTTCCTCTGGCCCGGTTTCTTATCTGACTCGCTGTCCTCCTCGTAGTCTTCATTGTCGAATATCTCCTTTCTCGGTCTGCCGCGTTTCTTGAGAGGAACCTTCCTGTTCGGAGAGATTTCTTCCTCGCTGCTCGTGCCCGAACCGTTCTCCTCGCCCAAAACTTCTACCGGCTCAAAGGACAGATCGCCGTCATCATCCGCAGAACTCTCCAAGTCACCTTCGTTGTCGTCGTCGCCGTTCTGTTCCTCCTTCAGCGTAACGTCTATCGCGATTGTAGGTTCTTCATCCTGCAGATCCTGTTCGCCGAACTCCATCTTATGAGTCTGCTGTTGTTCCTGTTGTTGCTGCTGATAGATAGCATCGTTCCGAAGGCAAACCTGGTGAAAGCTGTGCCAGTCTTCGATTGCCTTCCGACAGGTCCAGCAAATTAAGGATTTGCTGGGAGTTTCATTCTTAATAACCTGCCAACAAATTCAAGATCCTCAAATTTGAAATCAGTTTAAAAGCCTTCCACAAAATATCTCACCTGAATCGCCAAATACCGGAATATCAGCTGGACCAGATCCGGGGGAGGCGTTCCGTGGCCATCGTGGTTAACTCCCTCCACCGTGCAATTGCCAATCGGTCCCAAATTGGGGCCATCGTTGAAGCATAACCGACAGATTTGGTCCATGTCTCCAGTAAATATTAAAACTTGATTAAGTACTAGCTTTGCGAGAAACACTGCGTTGTTTACAATTTGAACGTAAATACAAGAAGGGATTAAGAACGACGAGAACGACAGCTCGGGCGAGCGTTCACTCACTGAAAATGTGGAGGAGGTTTGCTCAGCTAGATCGACTCACTTTTTGGACTATAATGTAATTCTCATTGCCTCACAGTGCTCAACAGATGAAAAGTCACAGTTAAGATGTTTTTTTTTTCTTCAGATTTAAGCTCCAGCATTAAATATGTTACTACATAACTGGAGTTTTTTTGAAAAGGTCCTATAAACCAAATTTTCAATTTTTGCTTTTTGGGTGTTTTTAGAACCGCCTTGAGTCAGGGGTATTCAAAAACACCCAAAAAGCAAAAAATGAAAATTTGGTTTATAGGACCTTTTCAAAAAAAAACTTCAGATATAAAAAATATCCACATTCTGATATAATTTCTTTAAAACAAAATTAAAATATTCAAAACCCTTTTTGTATACATTTGGACCTAGATTTGGACTCACTTCAAAAAGTTTATTTTTACTGGAAAAAGTCGAGCTGCCTTCCGAGAGACAGCAAGCCATGGCGGAAGGCAATTATTATTGAAATTGAATGTACCCAAATCAAAAATCAAACCATCCACATTAACGACCCCCGGGTCTTTTGTGGTCTCTATTGCAAGTCTCTGCTCGAACCTAGGAGTCCAAAGGCTTGAATGGGGGAGAGCACCCAAACCTCTTTCTACTCCAAGGATCCTTCCACCCCAGCCCAGTTAACTCAATCCGAATTCTGAATCGGAATCTAATTAGAATCGTACACAAATTCCGTTTCAAACGCAACACACGGTTCGAACACGGAACCGGTTGTTGCGTTTCAAACGGAATTTGTATACGATTCTAATTAGATTCCGTTTCAGAATCCGGATTGAGTTAACTGGGAGTGTTTGAACTGACGACCTTCGGATTGCGAGTCCAACCGCCGCCAGCGATTCCACCGGAGTAGGTTTGGTTTGGTGTGTTGTTTGTACTTATGGCATGGAGACGACTCCTACACCTGGAATGACTTAACGGCCTAACAACCAAGGCCGGGACCGACATTTTACTTCCTCATCCGATGGAAGGTTTCAGCAGATGGGAATCGAACCCAGAATCATTCGCTTACAAAGCGAACAGCGTAACCATTCGGCCACACACTGCCACTGTACCCAACAAGTGTTTTCATGGAAAGGTAGCTTAGGGGATCCCTTTTCGATATTTTAGTTTTTTAACTATATAAATAGAAACGGAACTTTTGGTTATTTTGCGATTGCACAACACCTCCCAAATGCTTTTAAATGCAATGGATATTGGTCAAAGGGGACGTCCATGAAATATTCCACAATATTTAAGGCCCCAACCATCAAGTTTATCATTTTTTAGGCTTTTAATTTTTGTCGTTGAAATTACGATCGATTCATTTTCTGCAAAAAATATCACAAATTTGAGCCTTATTTCAGAACCCATTATTTATAATTTTTCACTGTGCACTTTTTGTAGTAAAATTTGGTCGACTCTTCAAAATTCGTCGATTTCTTACACTGTTTTCATTCGTTTGTTTATTATTCAATCTATCAACGGAGAGTGTGATTAAAGTTAAATTAAAGCGATTAAAAATTACAGAATTTATTTATTTACCAAACATGGCATCAATCTGTAGATTGTGTTTGAATGATGGAGCTAATCTGGAGGAGATCGTCATAGCAAAAGTGTCTGAAACTGATGAATCTCCAGAGGGACCAGATCTGAATCAGCTCATAATTTGGTATCTCTCGATAGAAGTAAGTGAGAACGTTTAAAGTATTACTCAATAAAATTAAATAAAAATCTGTTTCTGCTAGACGATGCCCTCGGGAAACACCAACCTCGCCCTGATTTGCTCAACCTGCAAAACGATGATCGAGCAGTGGCACGCGTTCCGGGAATGCTGCCTCCGGAACGACGTTATCTACCACCAGCGGATCAACCCTGAGGAGAACGGCCACAATCAGAACCCTGCCGTTGCCATCGCCGAGGAGCTGGTGAAGGTTGAGATGGGCAATTTCTCCCGAAAACGAGGCAGACCGAGAAAAGTCCAGCCGGACGGAAATGAGGAGGGGAAACCGTCATCGGGCAAGAAGAAGGTGCTGGAAAAAGGTGACGAAGACGCACAGCAACAGCCGAAGGAACCTAAGCCGAGGTGTTGTCCTACGTGTGGCAAGCTCGTGAGGAACTTGGTCGTTCACCTGCGGATGCACACCGATGAGAGACCGTAAGAAAGAAGGAAATTCTAGGTGAAGTTTTCTAACAGATAGTTAATTTCAGCTACCCATGCCCGCACTGTCCAAAACGGTTCCACACCGTAACGAACCAGCTGGCCCATATCAACACCCACACGAAGGCACGCGTGTTTGGCTGCAGTATTTGCTCGAAAACTTTTACCACGCAGGAGACTCTGCGTCAGCACCTGGCGATCCACTCCAAGGAGCGCGCGTATCGCTGTGATGTGTGTTCCAAAACATACCTCCAGCGTCCAGCGCTGGACAAGCACCGTCGTTCGCACTTTGAAACGCCCAAGGTGCCGTGTCCCGGGTGCGACAAGATGTTCCTCGCGCAGTGAGTTCTACTAACGGCCCCACATTTGAGCTTGAGACTTTAATGAAACATGATTTATTTAAGGTCCGACATGCGAAAGCATTACGTTACGCACATGGAAGTTAAGCCGCATATCTGCGAGATTTGTAATCGTGGATTTACCCGAAAGTACTACCTGACCAATCACATGGATTCTCATCACGGGGTGAAGCCAAACGCTCCGGACGGCGGAGGGCCACCGCAGGAAGCAGCGATTCCACCGGCGAACAATGATTTTAAGATTGAATCGTTTAGTTATACCTATCCTCAAATATAGAAAAACGAACAAACCTTCGGTTGTTTCTTTCGTAAAGCAATTGTTGTATTGTTGTATTGTTGTGTGGCACCCTGAGCTCAAACTCAACTCAATTCCACAATTCATGTTTGCGATTAACTTCTTGCAGTAGGTCTGGCCGTTAAGAAAAAAAAAACGAATGATGTTGAGCGTGATCGACCCTTCCTCAAATCAAACTTATTAAATAATTTAATGTTTTTTTACCGTGCAGCACAAGTCGACATTCGTTTCATTCATTCATTCCATTTACGCTGTCAAACAACCTTTTGTTTACAAGTATTCGGTATGCACTCCGAGTAAAATTAATTTTATTTGGTGGCATGACTTCGATTTGCTGTCGGCTGTGCCTACTCGACGGACCCGATCTCCGGCCGCTTCTGGGTCTTACGGTCGATTCAAATGGATTCGGCGAACCGGTCACATCGGCCCTGTCCCAACTTATCGCTTGTTACTTGGCGATTGAGGTAAGTTCTAATCAGTTTCTTAAAGGCAAGTTCTAAACTAAATTTGGTCACTGCAGCCTCTTATCGCAAGTCCAGCCACGACCTACATCTGCTCCGACTGCGGGAACACGATCGCCAAGTGGCACTGGTTCCGGGAGTCATGTCTCCAGAATGATGGCGTCTACCGGAAGATGGTTCCAGAGCAGATTGGCGAATACCAAGTTGTTGAGGTCAAGCAGGAGATCGACATCGGCGAGCATGAGTACAGCGACAGCCTGATCACGGAACCGCTGGCTTCGTCTTCTAAAGAGAGCCAGGGTTGTCCCGAAAAGGGGATCACTGAGGAGAGCTCTCCAGCTAAGGCGGATCAATGCCACGATGTTGTGGTGAAACAAGAGCAGAAGGATGAGGTTGGCGAGCAAGACTACAGCGAAAACTTGCCCACCGAACCGCTCGATCTTGCTCCGAAGCCGGTGAAGAAAAAGATGGGACGGCCTCGACTTACGGAGGCACAAAGGAATCAAAAGGGACAAATGTGCGCGCAGTGTGGGAAAGTGGTGAATAACCTGTCCGCTCATTTGACAATGCACAACCAGGATAGGTGGTTCGTACTGCACTTCTCAAATAATGCTTTAGCAAAAATAGTTCCAAATTTTCTTTGCAGCTTCCAGTGTCCACATTGCCCGATGAGTTTCTACAGCAAAGCCAACTGGAAAACTCACGTCAACGTGCACACAAAGGAAATCAAATACACCTGCCCGGTGTGCGATAGAATTTTCTGGCGAAACAACACTCTCCAGACGCACATGCAAAGTCACTCGACAGATCAGGCCTACAAATGTCCGCACTGTCCGAAAGTGTACCGGTTGCGAGCCGGGCTGGCAGTCCACCAGAAGAGTCACACCCAGGAGCCGGATGTGCCGTGTGACGGATGCGACAGAAAGTTTTATTCAAAGTACGTTCAAGCGAAGCCAGTAATTGGGGCAATTTTTCATCATCTTCTATTTGCTCTTCCTAGGGCTCAACTGGACAAACACGCCGTCATGCACCGACCGGTTAAACGATTCGTTTGTAAAATTTGCGAACAAGGATTTACCAAAAAGCCCTACCTAATGAGGCACATGGAGAAAAATCACCCGGATTGCATAGAAATGGAGGAGAAGCCCAATATTGGAGCTGAACTCGGAAGTTTGTGAACGTTAGGTGTTAATTAAATCAAATATATAACGAAAATTTAAGACAAAATCTGTCTCCATTCCATTTTGGTTTCGCCATCCAACACTACTAACAAATATCCCTTTCGCTGTCCCTAAAGGAATCTATACTCGGGCAAGGCGAGCGCCGTTGATGACCAGCATTGTGCAATACTCAATTTGACTAGTTTCAGTCAAAGTATCAGTAACTGACATATGTTGGCTTGTTCAAGAATTGAAAAGATTCACAAAAAATTGTACATAATTGAACTATTGGCAAAAAATGTTTGTTCATAAATATAATAATATATTCAATATTTAAAAGCATAAATAATTTTATCGAGACAACCTGAGATACACAAATTTTAAAAATGTTTTTACTGTGCTCAGGTGGTTGACATACGGTTCATCAAGCGGTTCATTCGTTATGTAGCCTGAAGCTGTCAAAGCCTCCCGTATTTTTGTTTACAATTTGCATCTTTATTTACAAACATCAAACCATGTAAGGGTACATCATTTTGATATAAATTTGAATCTAGTATTCCGGTCGAAAAAAGAGATGGATAGCCAATTTATTGTCGTCAAACAAACGGCAAGAACGACTTCGACTTGCTGCCGGCTATGCCTGCTCCACAGTTCCGATCTCCAACCGATAACGGCTCTGACGGTCGATTCGCATGGACCTAACGAACAAGTCGCGTCACCCCTGTCCCAACTTATCGCCCGTTACCTGTCGATTGAGGTAGTTATTACAGTGAATGTTATGTTAAAAATGATTAAACTTTTTGGTTTTGTTGTAGTCTCTAATCGAAAGTACAATCACAACCTACATCTGCTCCGACTGTCGGAACACGATCTCCAAGTGGCACTGGTTCCGAGAATCCTGCCTCCAGAATGATGGTGTCTTCCAGAAGATGGCCCAAGATCCAAGAAAGGACGATGACGCGGGGCAGATTGATGAGTACTACGATGTTGAGGTGAAACAGGAACAGGAGCTCGATATCTTCGAAGAAGATTCTGAAGAGAACCTGTTGACGGAGCAGCTGGACCCGTCTCCGGAATGCGTATTAGCAAAGGAAAAAGAAGGAGAGTCAACGGCTAAGAGAAAAGTTGGACGACCTCGAATTCCGAAGAGTGAAAGGAAGCTAAAGGGGTTGCAACCGTGCACACTTTGTGGTAAACTGGTAAAGAACATGTCCGGTCACTTGAATGTTCACAACCAGGATAGAAGGTAGCTATTTAATTGCTCAAAATCAAAAAAATGTTTATGCATTCCTTTGCAGCATCCAGTGCCCCCATTGCCCTTTGAGTTTCTCCAGCAAAAACAATTGGGACAAACACGTCAACGTTCACACAAAAGAAAAGAAATACACCTGCTCGGTGTGTGACAAATTTTTCCTGCGAAGTGATACCCTCAAGCAGCACGAAAAATCCCACTCGGAAGAGCGAACCTACAAGTGTCCGTACTGCCCGAGAGCGTACCGGATGCGAACTGGACTGGTTGCACACCGGAGAACTCACACCGAGGCGCCGAACTTCCCGTGTAATGGATGTGAGAAAAAGTTTTATACAAAGTGGGTAAACATGATGCCTGTTAAGAAATTTCTCATCATAAAAATAAATATCTTTTCAGGAGTCAATTGTACAAACACGCCGTCACGCACTTGAAGGTTAAACCGTTCGTTTGTAAAATTTGCAATCGTGGGTCTACTACAAAGTACGGTCTGAGAATGCACATGGAGAAACATCATCCGAATCGCGAAGAGTCGGATGAAAAGCATCCCATCGGTGCTGGTGACAGTGATCACGAGTAGATTGTTGCCGATTAAGCTTAAGAGGATATCGACGTACGGAGTTTATTAAATTTTGGTCAAAAATATAACGTTTTCAGCGTTTATTAAATATTGTATGCTTTGAGAACGATACCTCACCTGAACAAACAAAAGCATTAGATTTTTTTGATCACATCATCATCTTCTATTATAGGAACATGCTTATCCACGTGCTTATTACTTAATACTATAATAACTATAATACTATAATGCATATTACTTAATATCGATAGAAAACATTTTAAAGAAGCTGTCATCAAACGACAAGGTTCAAATATGCTTACATAGTTGTCCAATGGAAATACGTGTTGTCCCCCTTGATTAATTTTAATTAATAATGTAAAATATTATAAATTTTAATATTGAAAATAACAAAGATAAAAGATCATCATTGCAATTTAAATGCACTTGCAGAATTGCAGAATTTGTGCAGAATTCTGCGGCCAGCATAAGTCACTTTTTTGCAGCACGTTGCAACACGTGCCACGTTCCCGTACAGTCACCCCACATATTCGGAACGGTTTCCAGATCGGCCAATGCTCAAAAAATCATAGCAAATCGATAATTGAACTTAATGATTCGCTTTTACCTTCATTTGAAAGCTTTTCTTGCGATCTTTCGAATGCTGTATCGAACATCTGAAAATTTTAACTTTAATATGAAGTTTTTGAAGAATTACTTTTACCCTTGAAATCCACAAATTCGGAACACTTTTTTCTTACGAATGTAAACAAACTTTGGATCTCTCCAGGAGTACATATTTATTACCAAATAATGACTTCACACACTGAAACCAATGAAACTCAAGCTTAGTGATGTTTTATACATGGTTTGATAACTTTTTTGTGAAAATATCAGTTAAATTCAGGTGTTCCTCAATTGTGGGAGGCACAATAACATCCCACAATTATGAAACAGGCCATTTGGAGGCAGTGTTTTGCTGCTCTGGACAAAATAGTCTTGGAATGAAGTTTTTTGTTCAAAAAGTACTACTTTTACTAGTGAAATAGCAAGATAATGTCCTAATAAAGGTCCTAAAAATAGTAGGGTCGAAAGAAAAATTGCATTTTGGCTTGCTATTGACAAATTATCATAAAAGTGTTCCGAATTTGTGGGTGTTCCGAATATGTGGGATAACTGTAGGTACTTTTCAGCTCGCTCTCTTCAACTCTCTCTTTTGCAGAAGTTCTGCAAGGAGAGAAGCAGCAAAACTTTTGCCTGGGTAGCGCGTTTCAGTACTTTTTCTGCAATATTATACACAATTGAGTGGATTTACTCAAATAGGGTATTAAAGTTTTTTTTATTATTTTAAAATATAAAATAAATATTGACAAAAAAGTTTATGAAAGCCTAATAACCTCGAGAATCAGGACATTATTGTTTCATGCAACTCAACATTTTATTTAAAAAAATCAAGCATGTACCATTCATTAAACTAGAAATTAATCATGCTTAGGTAGAAATTATATACAGTAGTTGTTCGGTAACTGGGCGTTGTTTAACTGGGCTGCTTTTTAACTGGGCGCTCGATAACTGGGCCATAGCCCAGTTAAAAAGCAGACAAACGTCAAAAAACCAAAACAAACCGAAATGACCGAGGGGTTATAGCATGCCAAAAGCCTGCTCAATAAATAAAAATACTGTTTTCAAACTTTTATGTAATTTCAACTCACAATTAGGAAATATGAAAAGTAAGCATTGTGAATAAATTTGAGAAACATTTATTTTTATATTTCATCAGGAAAATATTATGCATCGGTGGTCCCCTCGTTATTTTTCGTTCAGCCCAGTTAGCGAGCAGCATTCGGTGACTGGGCTACGTTCTCAGCCCAGTTGTCGAACAAGTACTGTATTATAAACAACTCAAAACTTTCATATTAGGTAAACAATTTAAGAAATGAGAATGGAAATGGTTTAATATAGAAGGGACCATAAATAAATGCTTTAATAGCAAAAAGTTTGAAGGATTATTCAGGATCACATAACAAATTATGACTAGATGTCACATGGAAAACAACGGTGACGCAGCGATATTAACAATTTACAATCAAAAATATTTAACAAAAAAACTTTTATTTTCAAATTGAGAAACTTAACAAAAATAAATCAAATATTTGAGAAATTTAAAAATGCAAAAAAAAAAAACAATAAATCACAAATTCAAAGCCTTGTTCAAAGCTTAAAAAATACAAATAATTTAAAATTAAATATTTCCTAATGTTTAAAATTTCTGAAGCTGGAAGTTAATAAAAAAATAAAAAGTAAGGTTTTCAACTTTTAAGTTCCTAAAAAAATCAAAAGTTTTGATATTTCAGATTTCAGAACACCAAAAATTCAAAAGCTACAGTTGAAAAAAAATAAAGAAAAAAAATAATCAAACATTAGTAACATTTTAAAATTCTGTAAATCAAAAATTTTCATATCCAAATATTAAAAAAAAAATAGAAACAGTTCGTACTCTATTTTCCGAAGAACTTGTCAAAATTTCCAATCTCTAAAAAAATGATTCCAAAAAATGTACTTTTTATGATGGCGGCATTTAAGAATTCCCGAATTTTAACATTAAAACATCCATCACACCAACATGTAGTCACTTTTCAAGTACGGTAGGAAAGCGGTCAAGAAATGATGCGAGTTCTTGTTATTGAATCTTCAAAATAAAGATTTTAAAAATGGTTGGGATTTCCTTCATATTTTTTTTTGTTATTTGATATTTCTGAAATGTTTGTTTTTCAATATTTTCGATTTTTTTTCTTGAATCATTTGTATTGTCGAATATCAGATTTTCAGTAAGAAAATAGATATTTGTATGATAATTGTCAAGTTTATTTTCACTCCGGTTTATTTCATTTCGGACCCGCCAGGGTGGATTAATCGGACAGTGCAATGATCTCACAATCCAAAGGTTGCTGGTTTGTATTAGCGACACGTGAGCCTACAGGAATAAAAAGAACTTCTTTTTTTACTCCGTTTAGACCAAAAAACGAATATCGACAAATATAAAATTATTAAAACGTTTGTAACTTTCAGTCGCATTCAAATAGTAAAATTCAAATTCTTTGATGATTTTATCAAAACAAATTACAAACACCATCGCGCGAAGAAACTTCAAACGCCACTTTCCGTTTCTGTTCCTTTTTAGCTACGTACCGCTTAAGAAAAATCTTGGGCGTTTTTTTTATATATGTAGTTTTGCGTTCCTTCTGATCTGCATATCAGCCTTCAACATGATAGAGAAGAGAGAGCTTGCAGATAAGTACGGGGAACGTTCTGCTGCCGATTTCGTGCAGAATTGCAGAATTCTGCAGTACGGGAATAGACCTATTCATTCATTCGAAGGTAGTTTTGAAGCTGGAACTGTCAAAGACACCTGTGTTTTTGTTTATAACTTGCATTTACAGTTGTTAATCGGTTGGTGTTCTAGTTTACGCTACACACATAACTGTTATAGCTCGCACGTTTTAAAATTTCGTTCAAATAAAGTTTAAATGTAACATTCTTAAACAATATACAAGAAAAAGGAATGAATAGTCAATTCGTTGTCGTAAAACAAGCGGCCAGAACGGCATCAAACTGCTGTCGGCTGTGCCTTCTCAACAGTTGCGATCTCCAACCAATACAGCACCAGACGGTCGAGTCAAATGGATCCAGCGAACCGAACGCACCATCCCTGTCTCAACTTATTATCCGTTACCTGTCGATTGAGGTAGTTCTTGATTCGAATTTAATTTTATAATTAATCTAAATTTGCGAGTTCTTTGTAGCTCCTTTTCGAGAATACAAACACTAGCTATATCTGCTCTGACTGCAAGAACACGATCACCAAGTGGCATGGATTTCGAGAGTCCTGCCTCCAAAATGATGGGGTTTACCAGAAGATAACACAAGATCCGGGAAAGGATGACGCAGCAGGGCATACTAATGGGTATTACGAAGTAGAGGTGAAACAGGAACAGGAGCTCGATATTTGCGAGGGAAACTTTTCCGGAGATTTCGAAGAAACCATGTTCGCAGAGCAGAATACTTTCCCGAAAGAGAAAGCAGTAAAAGAAAATGAACCAACGGTTGGGCGAGATCTTGACCGGTCTAAAATTTCAGAAAGCGTAACGAAGTCGCGTATGTGTAAAATTTGTGGTAAAGGTGTTAAGCACATGTCCAATCACTTAAAAACTCACAGCCAGGATAGAAGGTTGGTGTTGAATTGCTCGAAAATTATCTAGTATAACATATTTATCTATTGCTTCTTTGCAGCTATCAATGCCCACATTGCCCTTTGAATTTCTACAGCAAAAACAATTGGGGAAAACACGTCAACGTTCACACAAAAGAAAGGAAGTACGTCTGCCCGGTGTGCGATAAAATATTCCTCCGAAGTGATAACCTCAAGCGGCACAAGCAAAGCCACTTGGAAGGTCATACCTACAAATGTTCGTACTGTCCTAAAACGTATCGGAATCGAACAGGATTGCTAATCCACCGAATGACCCACACCCAGTCGCCTGATATTCCGTGTGATGGATGCGACAAAAAGTTCTACACAAAGTGGGTTGAAAGAGATAGTTTGTTGGGAATTTCTAATCATATTTGATACATATTTCTAGGGGTCAACTCGACAAACACGCCGTGTCACACTTGGCAGTTAAACCGTTCGTTTGTAAAATTTGCAAACGTGGGTGTTCCAGGAAGTACGTTCTAGAACTGCACATGAAGAAATACCATCCAAGTTGCAAGGAGGCAAAAGACCAAGCATTGCAGGATTGAATTATAGGGGTGTATTTAAATAGTACGAATTTAGCGATTGAAGTTTCGGGCAGCTCCAGCCAAGTGCATTTCTAAACGAAAATGAATGTCTAGTTTTTTTTTGTTTTGAAAAGGACCTATAAACCCTATAAACCAAATTTTCCTTTTTTGCTTTTTGGGTGTTTTTAGAACCGCCTTGAGTCAGGGGTATTCAAAAACACCCAAAAAGCGAAAAAGGAAAATTTGGTTTTAGGACCTTTAAAAAAAAAAACGCTGTATGTGGTAATGAAACAGATTATCAAACAAAAAATAAAGAAAATAAAAAAAGGGAAAAAGTTTGTAAAGCTTCATTAACTTAGATCATTGAAATCACCAATTTTTGGACACTAAAGGATCAAAATCACACGCCCCACCAAGGATCAATCTTCATTATCGCCTCATCGAGTTTTGAAAAAGTAAGGCGTTTGAAAAAGTAAAATGTCGTACCGTATCGGCTTAGGAATTTTCAAGAAGCAAGTTTTTGTTTCAATAAATTATATTTCATAAATACAGTCATCCCACATATTTGGAACACCCACAAATTCGGAACTCTTTTGTGATGATTTGTCAATAGCATGCCAAACGCATATTTTCTGTCGACTCTACTATTTTTATGACCTTTATTTGGACATTCTCTTGCTATTTCACTAGTAAAAGTAGTACTTTTAAACCAAAATACTGCATCTCAAGACTATTTTCATTCAGAGCAGCAAAACACTGCCTCCAATTGCCTGTTCCATAATTGTGGGATGTTATTGTGCCTCCCACAATTGTGGAACAGCTGAATTTAACTGATATTTTTACAAAAAAAAGTTATTAGACCATTCATAAAACATTACTAAGCTTGAGTTACGTTGGTTCCAGTGCGTGAAGTCATTATTTTGTAAAAACTCTGTACCGATGGAGAGAATCAAAGTTTGTGTACATCCGTAAGAAAAAAGTGTTCTGAATTTGTGGATTTCAAGAGTCAAAGTTTTTCTTGAAAAACATGATTTAAAAGTCAAAATTTGCAGCTGTTCGATACAGCATTCATTTGAAAGATCGCAAGAAAAGCTTTCAAATGAAGGTAGAAGCAAATCATTAAGTTCAATAATCGATTTTCTATGATTTTTTGAACATTGGTCGATCTGTAAACTGTTCCGAATATGAGGGATGACTGTACCAAATCATCATTAAATTTAGTTCTTTTTTCCTTTGGGCCGACAGGTTAAGACCGCGGTTGGTAAAATTTAGTTCTTTCAAAGTATTTTTTACTGTGCACAAGGGGTCGACATCGTCGACATACGATTCCTTCATCCGAGATTCGAGTTAATTTACGCTGGAGCTGTCAAAAGCCTCCATGTTTTTGTTTACATTTTCCTAGTTCAAAGCGGTATTCCAGCTTGTGCGAAACGTTACGAACTTAAAAGTTTTTATTATTAAACAATCGTCGGATGTTCTCAGTCAAAGTAGAAAAAAAATTAATTCGTTTTCGTAAAACAAGTGGCCAGGATGACCTCGACTTGCTGTCGGCTATGCCTACTCAACGGTTCCAATCTCCAGCCGATACTGGATCTGACGGTCGAGTCAAATCGAACCAGCGAACCGGTCGCACCATCCCTGTCCCAACTTATTGTCCGTTACCTGTCGATTGAGGTAGCTCGCCCAATGAATTCAATTGTCTAATTAATATAATTTTGTGGTTCTTTTGTAGCCTCTACTTGAAAATACAATCACAACCTACGTCTGCTCCGACTGTCGGAACACGATCGCCAAGTGGCACTGGTTCCGGGAGTCCTGCCTCCAAAATGATGGAGTTTACCAGAAGATGGCCCAAGATCCGGGAAAGGATGACGCACCTGACGCACAGCTGGATGAATACTACGAGATTGCGGTGAAACAGGAGCAGGACGAGGTAGAGGTGGAGGAACAAAAGTTCAGCGAGAGCCTGTTCACGGAGCAGCTGGATGCTATTCCGAAGGAGAAACCGAAAAAGAAGGGACATCCCAAAAAGGTTGTGACTCAGAAGAAGTCACAACCTGGTGGAGAACCACCAGTCAAGAAGAAGATTGGACGGCCTAAACTTCCGGAGGGTGAACGGAAGCCCATCAGGGCACAAATGTGTACACTTTGTGGTAAACTTGTTATGAACATGGGTTGTCACTTGAAAATGCACAACCAGGATAGATGGTTTGTAATTGAATTCCTTTCAAAATAAGGTTTAGTAAGGAATTCTTATGCTATCAATTTCTTAACAGCTACCAATGTCCACACTGCCCTAAAACATTTTACAGCAGTTCAAACTGGAAAAACCACGTCAACATTCACACCAAGGAAGTAAAATTCACCTGTCCGGTGTGCGATAAATGTTTTTGGCGAAATGAAACACTTAAGATGCACATGAAATCCCACTCGGAAGAGCGAACCTTCAAGTGTCCGTACTGTCCTAAAGCGTACCGGATGCGACCTGGACTGGTAAATCACCGGAAGACCCACACCCAGGCGCCGAATATCCAGTGTACTGGATGTGAGAAAAAGTTTTATGATAAGTGGGTAGATTAAGTTAAAACTTCTGCCCAAATGCCTCATCATCAAATTTGTTACTTTTTAGAACCCAAATGGAGAAACACGCCGTGAAGCACCTGGCGGTGAAACCATATGCTTGCACCATTTGCGAGCGTGGATTCACCAGAAAGTACTATCTGGCCGCACACATGGAGAAACATCATCCGAATGGCAAAGAAGAGACGGAAACGAACACATCGGCGGTGGCTGACGAGATTGATGGCGAAGACATTTTTGACGATTGAATCAAAACATGATTTTTCTCACATTAATCAAGAGGTTATCTTGCGTGCACAGGTTTACAAAATTTGCCGATTTTTGCAAAATAAAAAAAAAAATACTATTTTAATAACGGTTCTACTTAAGGCGATGTGCTCAGTCCTTAGCCTTTTTAAAATCCTTGGTAAGATGCTCCTCCATTCTGATAT
Source organism: Culex quinquefasciatus (assembly GCF_015732765.1). Lineage (NCBI taxonomy): Eukaryota > Metazoa > Arthropoda > Insecta > Diptera > Culicidae > Culex > Culex quinquefasciatus. The sequence continues at coordinate 51,420,804 of NC_051862.1, read as the reverse complement.
CGCATTGGCTACAGGAAACCTTGTAAATGCCTAGGATTCCTAAAATCGGAATGGGGTCCTATTGTTTAGCCTAAGATTGATTTCAACTGGCTGTTTCTACCAGTTTAGTTTTTCAAAGATTTAAAATAAGAGCAATTTTCTGAGATTTAGGTCAACCGATTTTTTTGTATTTTTTAATCCGGCTGAAACTTTTTTGATACCTTTGTAGTGCCCAAAGAAGACATTTTGCATCATTAGTTTGTCCATATAATTTTCCATACAAATTTGGCAGTTGTCCAATGTCCATACTGCCCACCATTGAAAAACGGCTAATATGCCACTCTTATGGGAAATTGCCTTGATGGAGATTTTGTGACAAACACTAAAACGCTTTTTCTCGGAATACTTGATTTGGCATAATAGCCGAATTTTAAAATATGGGCAGCATACACATCCATAATTTTTTGATATTTTTCAGGGGACATTAAATGCCAACTTTTCAGAAATTTCCAGAATGTGCAAAACATTTTTGACTGAGTCATGAATTTTTTAATCAATACTGATTTTTTTTTAATTGAAATACTGGTCGCAAAAATTTTTCAACTTAATTTTTCGATGTAAAATCGAATTTGCAATCAAAATGTACTTAAGGGAAATTTTAATAAAGTGCACCTTTTTCAAGTTATAAGCATTCTAGGTAACTTTTTGAAAATAGTCGCAATTATTCATTTTTTAAATAAGTGCCTATGTTTGCTAATTTAAAAAAAATGGAAAAGCTAAGAAAATTCTCTGTATTTTGCTTTTTTGAACTTTGTTGATACGACCCTTAGTTACTGAGTTATTGCAATGCAAAGATTAAAAAACAGGAAAATTGATGTTTTCTAAGTCTCACCCAAGCAATTCACCATTTTCTTATGTCGATATCTCAGCAACTAATGGTCCGATTTTCAATGTTATTTGAAACATTCGTGGAATTTTCCGAAATTTTCAAAAACTATATTTTTTTATTTTAAATTAAGACTAACATTTAAAAAGTAAAATATTGTTTTCGGAAAGATCGGAAATTTCACCCATGTTTCATATTTTAACATTGAAAATCGGACCATTGGTTGCTGAGATATCGACATTAGAAAATGGTGGGTTGTGGCGGCAGTGCGTGGCCGAATGGTTACGCTGTCCACTTTGTAAGCGGATGATTCTGGGTTCGATTCCCATCTGCTGCAACCTTCCATCGGATGAAGAAGTAAAATGTCGGTCCCGGCCTTGGTTGTTAGGCCGTTAAGTCATTCCAGGTGTAGGAGTCGTCTCCATGCCATAAGTACAAACAACACACCAAACCATGCCTACTCCGGAGGAATCGCTGGCGGCGGTTGGACTCGCAATCTGAAGGTCGTCAGTTCAAACACTGGGGTGGAAGGTTCCTTGGAGTAGAAAGAGGTTTGGGTGCTCTCCCCATTCAAGCCTTCGGACTCCTAGGTTCGAGCAGAAACTTGCAATAGAGACCACAAAAGACCCGGGGGTCGTTAATGTGGATGGTTTGATTTTTTTGATTTTTGGGTTGTTTGGGTGAGACATTAATTCAGGCAAGGCAGCAATTCAGCAACTAAGGATCGCATAAACAAAGTTTAAAAAAGCTAAATATAGGAAATTTTCTCAGCTCTTCATAAATATGTTTTTCAAAAGTATGCAAACATGAGCACTAATTTAAAAAAAATGAATAACTGCTACTATTTTCAAAAAAGTTACCTGAAAATAAATATAACTTGAAAACGGTGCACTTTATAAAAATTTCTTTTTGATTTCAAATTTGATTTTACATCGAAAAATGAAATTGAAAGCGACCAATATTTCGACTTTTTGAAAAAATCAGTATGGATTCAAAATTCATAACTCGGTCAAAGATTTTTGGCCCATTCTGGAAATTTCTGAAAAGTTGGAAAAAATAGTGTTTTTTTGCAAATCAAGTTTTAGTGACAAAAAGTGAAATTAAAAGTCACCAAACAATGTTTTACCTTGTATCATATTTTTTCAGTGTTGTCCTTCAAAAGATATAGATTTTTAAATTTTCATACATCATTTTTGTATGAACAGCTGCCAAATGTGTATGGACAAACTAATGATGCAAATGGTTTCTTTGGGCATACCGAAGGCACCAAAAAAGTTTCAGCCGAATTAAAAAAAAAAAAAACAAAAAAAAACGAATGACCGAAATCTCAGAGAATTGCTCAACTGCTCAATTTGGAACGATCCAAATTTTCGGGGCATGTTGCAGTCCCACCACCAATCAAAAATCCACTTGAGGAGTGTAGAATGAGTTATGAATATTATTTATTTTCTAGTTATTTTTCGGTGTATTTGTAAAAAATGTTATCGATTCAGAATACATATCATACTTTGATATTAAAATTCGCGTTCACCTTCCACCGTCGTCTTCCGGCGATTCGGATGACTTTTTGCCAGGTTTTGTAGTCATGTGCACCACAGCGTGTTCGTACATTTGATACCTACAAAATTCAAGTAAAACAATCAATAACTCCCACCAAATTAGTCCAACTCTACTCACTTTGTGTAAAACATCCGTTCACATCCAACACACTCAATTTCCGGCGTCTGGATGTGGCTGTGAGTTTTCCGGTGTTTTATTATTCCGGCCCGCGTGCCGTACGTTTTAGGACAGTACGGACACTTGATATTTCGTTCTTTCGTGTGACTCATCAGATGCTGCTTTAGGGAATCACTTCGGTAGAAAACTTTATCGCAAACCGAGCAAGTGAATTTCTTTTCTTTTGTGTGTATGTTAACGTGTATTTCAAAATTGCTTTTGATATAGAAATTTTTTGGACAATGTGGGCATTGGTGGCTGCAAAAAATAAAGAAAATAAAATACTCTTCATGCCATCTTATTTAGAGCAATTTAATACTAACATTCTTTCCTTGGTGTGCATTTTCATGTGAGCGGTGAGGCCCTTAACAAGTTTACCACAAAGTTGACATATTTGGGGTATGGGTATTTTTCTACCCTGCAAAAGTCGAGGCCGTCCAAGCTTCTTCTTAACCGGTAACCTCTTTTGGATCAACAACTTTTTGGGACCATCCAACTTTTCATTCGGGGAAGGATCGATTGGTTCGATTAACATGTCCTCAAGTTCAAGTTCGACCTCCTTCTCTTGCTTCACCTCTTCTTCCGGCTCGGCCAATATGTTCTCGCTGAACTCACGCTCGCAAACCTCGATTTCTTGCTTCACCTCAACTGCCCCCGCATCTTCGTCTCCACTCTCTTCCGAATCTAGGACCATCTCGATCTCTTGCTTCACCTCAACTTCGAAGTGGTCGCCATTCGTTTCCAGATCAAGGACCATCTCCAAGTAGACGCTGTCATTCTGGAGGCAGGCCTCTCGGAACCAGTGCCAATCGGCAATCGCGTTTCGACAACCGGTGCAGATGTAGGTATCTATTGTGCCTTCGTTTGCAGGCTGCAAGAAATACAGCAAATTTTATTTAATGTTTAAATAATTAAATTTAAAAAAACCCGAAATTACCTCAATCGACAAATAAGAATCGATGAGTTGGGACAGTGCCGGCGTGACCGGTGGTGCGTTAGCTCCGTTTGAGTTGACTGTAAGCTTCCGAATGGGGAGGAGATCTGAACAGTTTAGTAGGCACAGTCGGCAGCAGATCGAAGCCATTTCAAGCACTTATTTTGTTTTTTTTTCCTTTTTCTTTTCTTTACTAAATTTAAATTGCTCCAAGATTATTCAATATTAACAAACTGGAAAATAAACACCAACAATGTTTTTTTTTAAACGCGTTTACTAAATTTTTATAGCACATACAATCTTGTTCAGAGGGTTTCTTAGGACCATAATTTTAAGAATGTAAACAATAACAAACGGAACTTTGACAGCGTGTAAGGAGAAAATAGAAAAAAAATCGTATTGATCTGTATGGATGAACAAGATGTCGACTCAGTCTTGTTGAACAAGTTGCACTGTTGAAAATTTCCTAAATTCCTAAATTATTAATTTCTAAAATTATGAAATTCTAAATCTCTGCAATTATTAAATTCTTATATGACACCGTTTTTTTTGCCTAAATCTCAATTTAAATAATACACTCAACCCCCGGTGGTTGGTCACTTTTTCGTTTGACACTTTTTTGTTTGTACCCCGTTGGTTGGTCAATGTCAAACTAAAAAGTGACGAACTGTCACTTTTTACACGGCGTTCACGCACACTATCAAAACAAACGTTTGGTAGTGTGTGTGAACTCCGTGTAAAAGGGGTGTCAAACTAAAACGTGACCCCGTTCGTTTGACAACAGTTGGTGTCAAACCATCGGGGTTTGAGTGTATTGGATAAGTTTCGAGCATTTTTGGAATAATATTTTAGCTTAGAAACCCAAAAATACAAAAACTGTGTATGAATTCGAAGAAAAAAATGGAGAAAGATGAAAATTTCGTGATTCGTTTATCAGGAGCAGGAATAATTAAAAAAAATCAGCTAATTGAATTTTTGAATTTCTATATTATGTACCTAAACGAAAAAAAATAGCTGTATGAATTTTTATATTTCTATATTATGTACTTAAATTTTTGAATTTATATGATTCTGATTTATTTTTGAAATTTTCATTTTTTTATAATTACATTTTTTAATTTCTGAATTTTTAAATTAAGGTTTTGGTTTTTGTTAATTTAGGCTGGTACAAATATTTTTAAAAGTTTTTGTCACCCCCCTCCCCCCCTCAAAATTGGCCCGAAAAATCAGGGGCCCGCAGGAAATTGAATTATTTTTTAATTAAGAAAATGTTACTAATCGGAGATTTATACAAAAGAAACCTAACATGTATATCAAATTTAAAGGAAAATAAAAAAAATTAAATCTAAAGATGAAAACTAACTTGTCTAGGGAATACAAATCTTGAGGCCTTTTTCTGAGCCACGTCCTGTCGCGTCCGTCAGTAGTCTTGTCCTACATTACAACTAGAAGCAGATCTGCCAATTAAATAGAACACTTTGACCAATTCAACTAATCATTTAGATCCAATTATTTATTATGGAAAACTAACTAACTTGAATCAATAACCTTAACTAAACTGTCTAAAAGTAACTTGAATCTCAAATCCCAAAAATTGTAATTACAAAGCCAAACATTCCTATACCTAGTTTTAAACATGTCTTGCCGCCCCAAACCAAAAACCATAAACTAACTGTTCATATTTTACAAGTTGAACACTTGTCGTTAAGACGACTATTTCGTGCCTTCCATTTTATTAGGACACACAAGCTTTGCAAACAGGAGCGTATCCCTATCATACCTTTTGTAAACTGTTATTTGAGTGGGAGAGATACACTCCTGTTTACAAAACCCATGCGCTTTTTTGAAATGTTAGGCTCTATTTGATCGTCAAACCTCCAGTAGATCCTCGATTCGCAACAATGGTCGATACAACCATAATCCGAAAACCTTTAGTTCAACAGATAAACGAATTTTGTCCGATATCATTACATTATTGATTGACCTAGACTCTATGGAAATTTTGACATATCAAAATGCTTTGTATTATTACTTAAATGAATGTTTAAAATTTATGCACGTAACATTTTTCGCAATTCGCAATTTTCAGTGTAAGAACGGGCCTTGACCGATCTTATGCACTAGGTTCCCGACGAACACGCACTGCCCTTACACCTACATCTCACCCTTGCTCTGAGTCAGTACGAGCAGCACGCTAGAACACGCTTTGAGTGTTCGTGCCAGGCATGCACACCTTCTTTTCCGGTTACGCATTTTAACTCGGCCGGGGGTGGTACATTACGTAGGGTTTGATGTAAGTATAAGCGCCTAACCGTTTAAAGTGTGCCTAACAACTTTCATTAAAGCAAACACTGTTTTATATTTAGTTTGAATTCAAAAACTAGTTGTTATTTTACTGTGTATTGTTTTCTCCTGAAATCATTCCTAGTGTTGAGTCGTGTTTATATGTTGCTATTTCTTTTGTCGCGGTGTTTTGTTACAATTTTTGGTCCTAAGCATTTTATAAAAGTTTTTCAAAAGTACAATAGTAATGTTTCTGTTGATTCTTTGATCATTCCAAAAATTGAGTAAGGGCTCAAACCTCACTTGTTTTAAAGAAAAGGGTGAAGATTGAAAACAATGGACAGTGAAAGAAATATATTATTGAAGAATCAATAGTAAAAGAAAGATAGTAATTAATGAAGTAGATAAAGAAATAAACAATAGTTAATAAATAGAGGCAACAAACAAGCTTAGATTGTATAAGGGCAATTTATAGGGCAGATGAAAAAATATTCAAATAGCTAAATAAAGATAAACAAAATTCACATCGCTACCAAATTAAGGGAAAACAGACAGTTTGTTACAGCAGCATCAATTAGTAAATAGAGTGGAAAAGCGTTGAGAAATAAGAGAATCAAGAAAATAAAATCGAAAACAAATGGACGATAATAAACAGAAGGCGTGTTAGAGAATCAGTGAAACAAAATAAACAGAATATAGATGGTAGATAGAGAGCCTGGAGCCTATTAGAGGACGGACATCTCAAACTAAAGCACCAATCGAAGCACGAGAACTTTCAAACGGAGGTACCAATCGAGCAAAAGACAAAGGATTTTGCTCGATAGGCACCTCCGCTTGACAGCCTCCGCGCCTCGATTGGCACTTCAGGCCTGAGATGTCCGTTCTCTAACAAGCTCCAGGCTCTCTAATGGTAGATAAAAACGGAAAGAAGAGAAACCCCGTTGTGCGATGTTTCAGGTACATCCACAGCAGTTGACTCAACATACTGCGAATCAAAACAATACCGTCTACAATCACAAATTACTTCCCTTTCCAACATTGTTGCGCCCCTTTCTTTTAGCCGTCTCGACTCTGACCCGCGGTGGTCAAAGGTTTACGATCCGTTTCCACAGGCCACCAGCTAGGTCATCATTAGGGTTAGTGAATTTTCACGATTTCGCGGACAGCGTGAAATTCGTGAAATTTGAAGATTTCCGTGAAATTCCGTGAAATTTATCAATTGTATCAAATCAATTCTTTGAAGCAACAACATATTATATATTTGATCCATAAAGACCTTTGAAGTAAATTTGATTAATTTTCATTTGAAGAATTTTAGCAAAACAAACATTAACATAAAATTGTGATGACATTTTCTGAGAAGTAAATGCTGTGAATACTTTTAAATCACTCAAAGTAAAACCATATTCTCGGAACCATCAAGTTTTTACACGGAAGATAACATCAATTATTTGATTGCAGTTATTCTCTTACCGAAATTTTTACATTTTTTGCTTTTCAAACCAAACTTGTCAAAATTGATTGAACAAGTATAATGTGATAAATTTTTTAATGATTGCACAGTTTTTTAAGTTGAATTAATTTGTTTCTAGAAATCAATTAAAAGCAAAGATTCATGCAAAAGAAACATTCAGCATTAACAGTCTATTCCCTGAGAACGTACAAGCAATAAGAATATAAAATGTGAAAAGAGAAAAATATTGAGCAATAGATAACTAATTAGTTTATCAGTTTTTCTAAGGAAACTACCTTTATTTAGTAATATTTTCATTCGCTAAAATAACAATTTTACTACTATTTTATTTTAAAAGTATAATTTAAAAAGAAATTAAAAGATATTCAAGCTTTCTTTTATTCATGATAAAATTAATATTATATTTTATCTTTAAAATCGTCTTTTAAAAACATTTCAGATTTTTTCTGAGTCTTGTTTAATTGTGTGAATGGTTCACATAGAAGTTAAAAAACACTTTTTTTATTTTGAATAAAATTTTAAAGTTTTCGCTAACTATTGAATTTTATTTGCCTATTGAAATAAAGTTTTGAAAAATGAGATGAAAACCATAAAAATATTTTTACTGGGCAAAATCGTGGGAAAAATCTTACATTGATATGAAATTCAATAAATTAGCGAAAACTTTATAGCTAAGTTAGTCGAATATAAAAAAAACAGTTCAATAAATGAGAAAACGCATGCCCTACATTTTGTTTCAAAATATATATAGAACCTTTTTTGAAATTAAGGAATAGTTTTTTTTGGGTCACTTTAAAATGTAATGAAGATTTTTTTAGTTTGTTGAAAAATAATATGTAATTACGCATACAAAGTAGTTTCTGAAATTTTAACATAGGATTTTCAGAGTTATTTAAACATTTTTCACGCTCCGCGAAATTTCCGTGAAATTTGGTATTTTGAAATTGAGGTCCCCGTGAAATTTGCAATTTTTCAGCGTGAAAAATCACTAAGCCTAGTCATCATGAAAACCAAGCCAACGTCGAGGTAAGAAAATAGGACACTCGCAAGGAACCAGAGCTATACTGTTCTGATCAAGATAATTCGGATGATCTAACAGAACTACGGATGTAGTTAGTTACGCTCCTTCCAGGATGTTCCTTACGTGGACGTCAACCGAAGAGCACGCAACAAGGTCAGTGCCATTGCATGCTCTTAGGTATCAATCCTTGGCCTGCATTTATGCACGTAACATTTTTTTAAACAAATTTCAAAATCTATTCTATCCTACAATGCCTAGAAGAGGCCTCTGTTTCTGTTGTGAGTAAGCGCTGGTTTCAGAGTTCATTTTTCAATTTATAAGGGGTGGGAGACGACTAATTTGCTGCATGAACTCCTACTCGGCCTTGGGACCACCTCTTAAGACACTGATGGCTCCTAGCTAGGAATTAAACCTAGACACAACGTCGAGGCCCGCTTCGCATGGCAAAAATGTTGGCTGAGGGGAAGTGATATTATCACGAAATTTTATTTTAAAGCCAACATTGCTAACGGCGTCCTGGTCCTTACTCATGCCCAAGGAATTCTAATAAAAAACTTATTGAATTAAAATTTGCAATTTTCTTGATTTTAATTTTTCTGCCAGATTTTTTTTTTAAATTAAATCTACGAAAAACTTTACTTCTCTTGTTTGAAGTTTTTCTTGTTCCATTTTTAGTAATACTAGTTATTGCAGTTATAGTTTATATTGCAGAATAAAAATATATCATCATCTATTAGCGGTATACGCACTTCGGAAGGAACCGGTCAAGAAAAAAATCAAATGGGCAGTAGCGGCAGCGAAAGCAAGCCAGAGAGGGTGAAGAAAAGCCCCAACACATTCGAGCTGTCACCGTCGGCGCGTAAACATCGTCGTCGAATTGTAGCTCTCGCGAAAGTTAATTTATTAGTGCTCCCGGTGTGTTACCCAGCACCCTGGGGAAACGAAAGCAGCCCAAGCCGCCGCCGCTGCCCGGCGAAGGCGATTCCGGCCGGGATAGTGCATCGCAGATCGTGCAGCGGGTGGACTACAAGAAGGCCCGCAAACAGCAGAAAGAAAGGTGGTGACGCCGCCGTCTTCGAGACGCCGCCGAAGAAATTCCACCGGCGGTATCTCATCGATTTCGGACCAGCTCAACGAACATCGGCCACTGACCCAACCCGGGAGGTCTTCCGGAGGATTCCCGACGGCGAATCAGTTCGAGATGCTCGACTTCGACATCTCCGGCGACGAGGCAGAAAACGTAAACAATGGCGGCGGTGGTGGAACTTTTGCCGTTGGTGATGGTGCTGCTGGTGGTGATGCTGCTGGTAGTAATGTGAAAAATCCGCCTCCTGCTCCCGCAAAAATACGCTGTCCGCCGATCTTCGTCCACGGTTCCAGTGTCCCAGCGCTTAACCGACTGATGTCAACAACCCAGCTGGGCGCCGACGATTACCACCTGCGGGTAAACAAAGGGTACATCCAGATCAGGGTGTCGACTAAATCCCACTTTACTTCTGTGGTGAGTACTTTGAAGCAGGCAAATGTCCAGTTCTACACCCACGGGACCAGTGATGAAACCCCGGTGAAAATCGTCCTTTCCGGATTGCCAGTGTTTCCGGTAGAAGATGTTAGGCGGGAACTCGAAGATGTGTTTCTTCGTCCCACAAGTGTGCGCCAGATGGGGAAATCGAAGCACGGTGATTACGCGCTATACCTGCTGCAGTTTGAGAAGGGAACTGTGAAACTTCAGGAGCTGCAACAAATCAAGGCGCTGTTCAACGTGATCGTCCGTTGGAGGCACTACTCCAAGAAGAAGTCGGACGTCGTCCAGTGTTTCCGGTGCCAGCAGTACGGCCACGGGATGAGAAACTGCCATCTGGAGGCCAAGTGCGTGAAGTGTGGTGAGCGCCACCAGACGACCGCATGCGCACTCCCCGCGCGAGCCGACGTCGTGGTCAACGACGACCGCTCACAAATCCGTTGTGCTAACTGCAGCCAAAATCACACAGCGAACTACAAGGGTTGCCCCACCCGCCTCAAGTACCTGCAGGACTTGAAGGCAAAGAAGAAAACGAGTCCCGCCAGCAGAAGCAACCTTCCGAAGGTGTCTGCAGTTCCTGCGCCTGCCCCCAGGCCACAAGGTGGCGACTTGAGCCAGCTGCTCGGCAGCATCGCGAATCCTGGGGTCTCGTACTCGCAAGCCGTGCAGGGCCAGCCCGAGTCGTCAACTTTGTTCACCGTCGAGGAGTTCATGTGCCTAGCCAGTGAACTCTTCACTAGGCTTTCGAATTGCCAGTCGAAGGCCATGCAATTCCTCGCCCTCAGCGAGCTCATTATCAAGTTTGTTTATAATGGCCAACCTTAGCTCGCTGAAGGTGATGAATTGGAACTGCCGTTCCATCCGCAACAAGGTTGTGGAATTTTTCCACTTCCTCGAAGCTCACGAAATCGACATCGCTGCAATCACGGAGACCTGGCTGCAGCTCAACAACTCGGTGTACCACGAAAGCTACACCATTGTTCGCGCGGACCGTCACTCACCGGATGCTGCTCGAGGGGAGGAGTTGCACTTCTGGTGCGTAACGGGATAAAGTACTCCAAGCTCGAAACTTCGTCCCGGGCAATCGAGTCCGTTGGGATCACGATCAATGTGGATCCCGCACCAGTGAACATCGTTGCTGTTTACTACCCTGGCTCGACCCGCAGGGCAACGCTTTGTCAGTTCCGACGCGAAATACGGCAGCTCAGCAGCATCGATGGGTCAGTCTTCCTGGTGGGTGACCTGAACGCGCGACATAGGATGTGGAACTGTGCCAGGGCCAACAAAGCAGGACAAATCTTGCACCAAGAGTACGAGTCCAAGGACATCTACATACATGCTCCGGATACTCCCACCCGCTGCCCCGCTGGACGAGGGAGGCCTTCCACGTTGGACCTGGTCATCTCAAACAACCTGGTGCAGATGTCGAAGCCGATAACGCACGTCGAACTGTCGTCGGACCATCTGCCGGTCACTTTTACGATCGACGCTGACGTTCCAGTCGCCCCGGCTGGAAGACTCGTCCGATGCTTCGACAGAGCGAACTGGATTACATATGCTCGCTCGATCGAGCGGGAGGTCGACCTTAACGCAAGCTGGATCAACGATTTGGATCGCTCGGAGAAAATCGACGACGCCATCGACAAGTTCACCGCCATCCTGAAAGCTGCTGAGGAATCCGCTGTCCCTTCGCGTAGGATCCTACCTCAGAAGAAAGACATTCCCGACGAGCTGAAGCTGCTAATCCGGCTGAGGAACGTACGGCGTAGGCAGTTCATCCGAAGACGTGACCCGCTCATCGGAGCGGTGGTGACCCACCTGAACAACGTCATCAGCACCAAAAGCGCCGAACACCGCTACAAAAACTTCGGCTCCTTATTAAGGACGCTGGACAACGGCAGCAACAAGTTTTGGAAGCTTACCCGCAACCTCCGGAACACGGTCAAGTACAGTCCCCCGCTGAACGTCAACGGAGACCTCGTAGCGAGCCCTTCAGCGAAAGCCGAAGCGCTCGCTCGTGCATTCGCCGCTGCCCACAACAACGAGCAACCAGGTGATCCCGAAACATCGGCTGCTGTGGAGAACGCGCTTGGCCACATACGAGCGACAACTCCTCCCGTGCCTCCGGCCGCCCTTGTCAAGCCGAAAGAGGTCAAGGCGATCATCCGCACGCTCAAAAACCGGAAGTCTCCTGGGCAAGACGGAATCCGGAATACGTGCCTCAAGCAGCTGCCAAGAAAAGGGTTGGTCGTCCTGACCAAAATCTTCAACGCTTGCCTGGCCTTGGGCTACTTTCCGGCCGGCTGGAAACACGCGAACGTGATCGCCATCCCAAAGGCGAACAAGGACATAACCAATCCAGGTAACTACCGCCCGATCAGCCTTTTGAGCAGCCTGAGCAAACTCCTGGAACGGGTGATCCTCGCCCGGATAAACCGTCACCTGGAGACGGAGCAACTCATTCCACACGAGCAGTTCGGCTTCAAGCCGGGGCACTCAACGGTGCACCAACTCGCCCGTATCTCGGAGATGGTGAAGCGCGGTTTCCTGGCGGGGAAGTCGACCGGCATGATCCTTCTCGACGTCGAAAAGGCCTACGACTCCGTGTGGCAGGACGCCGTGGTCTACAAGCTCTTCCGCTCGAACCTCCAGCCGTTCCTGGTCAAGATTGTCGAGTCGTTCCTGACAAATCGGTCGTTTACGGTGACGGTGAATGGCGAGCGTTCCTCCGTCCACAACATCCCCTTCGGCGTGCCCCAAGGATCAGTGCTGAGCCCGACTCTCTACAACATCCTCACCTCCGACGTGCCGATGATCGATGGAGTGTCGTACGCATTCTTTGCGGATGACACTGCATACTTGGCATCGGACAAGGACCCGAAGATCGTCGTCACCCACCTCCAAGCGGCACAGAACAACCTCGAGGAGTTTCAGCGGAAGTGGCGCATCAAGCTGAACGCTGGGAAAACCCAGTCCATCTTCTTCACCAGGAGGCGTGCTGCTCGGCACCTTCCCCGCAGATCGATCAGCGTCAACGGCCAGCCTGCAACGTGGGACGACGAAGTCACGTACCTGGGAGTGGTGCATGACAAGAAGCTAAAGTACGACAAGCACGTGAACTACATCATCGGGAAGGTGGATCGGTCCACCAAAGCGCTCTACTCCCTGCTGAATCGGCGGTCGAAGCTGAGCATCAAGAACAAGTCGCTGGTGGTCAAGTGCATCATCCGTCCAATGCTGACCTACGCTGCTGCGGTCTGGGGCAACTGCGCCAAATCGCACCGTAAGCGACTCCAGGTGAAGCAGAATAAGCTGCTCAAGATGGTGCACAACCTGGACCCGTGGTACCCGACCGACGATCTACACAAGCTGGCCGGCGTCGACACCGTCGACGCAAGCATCGAAAGGGCAACGAGAACCTTCAGGACTTCGTGTGGGATGTCAACGAATCCGCTCATCGAAGCACTCCTCCACCAACAACTGTGATATTAGTCTTTAAGCCAAACATAGATCTAGGGTTTTTTCTCAAAAATTATTTTCCCTAAAAGAACACCCAGTTAGCAAAATCTAAACGTAGAAATATGTATCCTCCCTGCAAAGGCTTATGAATTGATCTCAGTTGAAAGGTTCTCCAAATCTCTGAATTGCAAATGTAACATCCTGGAGCAGAACAGTTAAATTCTAATAAAAACACAATTGAATTGAATTGAAAAGCCCCAACTAATCGTTCCCTCTCCTTTGTTCTGCTGTTTGTAAAGCCATTTATTGGCCCTTTTTCTTCAGTGGTGCGTATTGGCCTATAAGCATTAACTATGAAAAAAATAGTTTAAATTCTGAGCTTTAAAAAATTGAGTCCTGTCTGCCGTCCTAAATAATAAAAAAAAAACTCTGGTTCTATCACTAACCAGTGGTTCTATGTGATTGAAAAATGCAAAAACAAATGTATTTTCATTGAAAAGTCTATTATTATTATTCCTTGTACAAGTTTTTCATGAAAATAATAATTTAAGCAATTTGTTGTTCCCTTTTAAAACAGTTTCAAACTATAAAAAGCTTGCATTGGACAAAAAGAGTCTAATAAGCACTGTTAAAAAAATACTTAAAAATAATGAAGTGGTAATTAAATTGTTTGTGATTCCTAAGTCGAAAAGTCTGTAAAACGCAGATTTTTCTGTACATCAGACATGTCTGTTGCAACGTCAGTGCCGGTGACTGAATGTCGACTTACGATTCATTCATTCATTTTCTACTCGACTTACACTGCCAAAGTTCCGTTTGTTATTGTTAGTGTGAATGCCAAACAAATTTTCTTAGCGCACCTTGACTTTCCCGCAGAAAAATAACAGTCGCTTTTTGCGTTCCGATGCCCAACCAGCCCGAAATGACTTCGAGTTGTTGCCGGTTGTGTCTGCTCAACGGTTCCGATCTCCTCCCGGTTCGGAAACTTACAGTCAACCCAAATGGAACCGACGCCCGCCGAAATTCTGTAACGCCGGCTCTGTCTCAACTCATCATTTCTTATTTGGCGATTGAGGTAATGTTCGAATGTGATTTTCAACTAAATCAAATTAAATTATTTATTGTTCCAGCCTGTAATTGATAGCACAAAAGTGACGAACATCTGCTGCGACTGTCGGAACATGATCGCCAAGTGGCACTGGTTTCGTGAGTCCTGCCTCCAGAATGATGCTGTCTTCCGAAGAATGGCCCAAGATTCGGGAAGGGATGACGCAGCGGGGCAGATTGATTTGTACTACGAAGTAGAGGTGAAAAAGGAAGAGGAGCTCGATATTTGCGAGGATTTCGGAGAGAATCTGTTGGCGGATCAGTTGAATCCTTCTTCAAAAAGCGTCTCATCCAATGAAAAGGAAGGAGAGTCAACCGCTAGGAAAAAGGTTAGACGGCCTCGAATGCAGAAGGGCGAAAGGAGGATGCAACCGTGCCCACGATGTGGTAAAGTAGTTAAGAACATGGCCCGGCACTTGAGAATGCACAACATAGTTCGGCGATGGTTCGTATAAGATTCGTCGAAAATAAGCTTGTAACAACATTGATTTTACTACGAATTCATTGCAGCTTCCAGTGTCCACATTGTGCGATTAGTTTCTACACAAAAGGAAATTTGAAAAAACACATAAACATTCACACACTAGAAGTTAAACACACCTGCCAGGTTTGCGACAGAATTTTCGCGCGAGATGATACCCTTAAACGCCACGTCAAGCTCATGCACCTGGAAAAGCCACCCTTCAAGTGCCCGGACTGTGCTGAAGTGTTCCGTTACAGGGTCGGTTTAGCAAGACACCAAAAGTCCCACAAAAAGGCATATCGTGAGTCAAGTGTCAGTGAACGCGAGAAGATTCTTGCCGATTAAAGGGATTTCTTTTATAGTTCCTCGAAATCACAAACGACCAAAGAAGTTCACAATACTCAAGAGGTTATCTTTGCGTGACGAACTTCACGAAATCCGTCGGTTTGAATTATGTTCACAAATATAGAATCTATTAAGCAACGGTTTTTGTTTTTTTGGTTTCCACACATATAAATCGAAATAGAGCTCCCAGCATTGCGTTTTCCGCTTCGTCAGTTCTAGAATGGTTAACATCAAGTTTTACACCGTGATTAGGACATTCAGCAACATCAATACTTTATACACCGTTCGAAATACTTTTCGCTTTTCGTTTCTTATCTTTTATTTCACGTTCTTTGTTATATTTGGATTATTCTATCTATTAATGCTAGTCGCGCGCACACACACACGCACGCCTGCCCGCCATGCCAATTCTTCATCGTTAAGTGTTTGTTTTGTAGTTTTTGCTTTGTTAACTACTCGTAACAAATAAAATTGTTTGTGTGTGCGCACAACCCTTAAATGCTAAAGACACGCGCGGTGCGCAAACGTTTGCCGTTAAATCCAACCTAGCAAGACATACTAATATCCAAGATTTACGCGCGCGCTAAACGATGAAATCTGCACGAATAAAAGTCGGTAAGAAAAAAAACTCACGTGAGGTATATGTAACTGTGTGTAGTAACAAATTTGCTGCTGTTGCTTGCTAGCTTAATGCTATAATATAGATTTCACTCTGGGTAGCGTTGCGCTTCGCAACATTCTAGGACCTTCGGCTGGGATAAGATCCCCATACAAAATTTGGGAACCATTCTGGCGCGATTGATTTTGATTCTCTCTCTGATTGTAACGAGAAAAAGTCCGAAAAAAAAGTCTTACCTTAAAGCGGCACGCGCTCACGTACCTCATGCGGACGGTGCGGCGAAAGGGCCCTGGAAGGAATAGAAGAAAACAATATTTGAAGAAATGGGAAATTCATTTATATGTTGATAGAATTTTTAATCGGCTTCAACACTTTTCATTTCAATCTTATCTTACTTGAATTTTTCACAGAAATTTCACTTGTAGTCATCATTATCATCAAAGAACAGGTGCCATGAGATAGCAATGTTTTTAGAGATAAACACCTGGTGTCAAAATTAGTTACTCATCGACATTGTATTGCCCCACACAAAATAATTATACCATTGGGCCAGGAAAGCAGAATGATAGTAAAACAAAACTTTGTTTTAGTAATGCATAAAAAAACAGTTTTAAGTTTAATTTTCATCATCAACCAGATACATATTCTTGAAGGGAACATTCAAAATCACATGAAGTTTTAACTGTATATTAAATAATACTATCAAACCTTCGATTTCAATGACTAATCTCTCTATCTTCCGAAAAGAACATAAGACAATTTTGCGTAAAATGACGACAATATTGTTGGATACTTTCTAAGGTACCGTCATCATTGGGTCTTGAAAGGGGAGATTGGGCTATACAATAATGCTGAAACTACTGACTGACTAAGAAAATTCAGTGTTTCGCACTGTAAAATCTCAGAATAAAAAATCTAAAGAAACAACTAGTTAATTTCGGCACAAATAGTAATTGAGACAATCAAGGCATATTTTTTTTTTAAATAAAAATACTCAAATTTTTATTCAGGGCGTACCATCCAAGTTTCCTTTAATCAAGACTTGAAATTTTATGTTTCTTAAAAAGTTTTGTAATTATAACTTGATTTAAGGAGCCATTACACTACCGCAAACAAACTCACAATTTTGTGTGTTTGACAGTTTGCTTAACTCGCAAACAAGGCAAAATGTCTGCAGGCTAACGTTTGTACAAACAAATCCGGGCAAACGCACAAAGCAGGCAAACTGTAAAAAAAAGTGCGGGTTTGTTTGCCGTTGTATCCAGGTTTTTAAGCGAAGATGGCGTTCGATTGGTGAACGTCCGAACTGTCAAAATCACGCAGTAGCACCAACATTAGAAAAAAATGTGGCGGTCATGCCATGGCACACTTTTTTCGCAATGTTGGTACCACTGCGTGATTGAGTCGCGTGGTGTTCGTCGGGGAAATCGGTTGAAGAATCGACGCGCGAGAATCCGCGAGAAAGTGATAGAAGATTCTGGAATTCATTGATAGAAGGCTTCGCGTCGTCGTGTATATATTTTCTTTCTGTTGTTGAGCCGGTTGTTCGCGGTCCGGACTGGGTAAATTCGTGGGGAAGTTTGTTGCAAAGAAGTCATGCGCGAAGAATTTCATTAAATCGATTGAAACAGTTCGGTGTATCAACACTATTTGAAGTTTACATGATAACGAATAATACGTTGCTAAAAATTTCATTTTGTTTTGAAAGCCCATCCCTTAGCATCGTGGCTCGGATGGCACGACGACGGATCTATTTTAAATTGTACGTTACCGAATAATGCGTTAATTCAAATTTCATTTCGTGTTGAAAGCCCATCCCAAAGCATCGTTGCTCGGATGGCACGCCGGCGGTAAAAAGTAAAAAAATACGCGAATGATAAGTCCTTCTCATAGCGTCGTAAATCGGAAGGCAACGAATGTTTCACTTTCTGGTCATATCATCTACCAAGATGAATCCTGACCTTCCCTTTCCTTCCCCTACTAACACAATTCCCCCACTTCCCGTGATGCTTGAAGGAGATGCTGTGGATTCAACGGTCTCATGCGGTGTCAACAGGTATAGAGCGACAAACTCTGTGTCTGATGAGTCTGCAACTTCAACTACCGGACTAACATTCCTACCTTTGTTGAACTGCATCTCCTTGGGGGGGCGCCGGTATTGACATAAAGCAGAGATCTTCAGGGGTTATACAGTGAGGATGATTAGCTCCCACTACTCATCTGTTGGTTCATTGTGTAACTTCAGCTGATCCGTCAATAACGGAGTAGCAGCTCATTGGCAGTCAACCATGCTCATGCTCATGCTCAATGTTGGTACCACTGCGTGATTTTGACATTTCGGGCGTTCACCATTCGAACGCCATTTTCGCTTAAAAATCTGGATAATAGCTAGCATCAACTTACTCTTCGATCATTTCGATTGTTTTGGTTAATCAAATTGAGATACACTCAACCCCCGGTGATTGGTCACTTTTTCGTTTGACACTTTTTTAGTTTGTATCCCGTTGCACTATGGTATATTGGGTGGCCAAGTTTCAAAAAAGTGACCT
This sequence comes from Culex quinquefasciatus, assembly GCF_015732765.1. Lineage (NCBI taxonomy): Eukaryota > Metazoa > Arthropoda > Insecta > Diptera > Culicidae > Culex > Culex quinquefasciatus. The sequence continues at coordinate 51,402,447 of NC_051862.1, read as the reverse complement.
TCTCCAAATATTTTTTGGTATTTTTTTCTCGAAAGTAAACATTCTAACTAAGAAAAATCCAAATTTTCAAAGCTCTAAGTTTGTTCATTACGGAGATACGCAAGCTGAAAGTCAAAATAGAGTAAAAACTAGCGTTTTTGTAAAAAGGCTGATTATTTAATGTTAACATAGCTCAGCCATTTTAAATGTTTTATTAGGACAAATATACATCGTTGGAAAGGTAATAAGATAAACTTTGAAACTATTAATAGATAAAATGTTGTTTCCAAACCAAAAACTAAAGTTTTCATCGAATAACTGGAGCATTTTTTTGACAAATCATATTTTTTTGTGTTTGTTAATCGAGTACTTTTTTTGCTAACCGATGCTAAACATGAAACTAAGATCACTTGAAAGATTGGATTATAATCTAACATTGCTGAAATTTCCAGCCTGCGATTTTTTGCGTTTTCGGAGATATGCCATTTTGAACATTTACGTTTTATCAAAATTTGCTGCAATCTACATATGCGCCTAGGCGCCTAGGTGCACCTAGGCATATGAGCAACTAAATATTCAGGAGCACTTTTTTCTAAATTACAGAAAAAGCTTATTTTTATCAAAACAAAAGTTTATAAACGTTTTGACTATTCATAAACAAGACAAAACATTGTTATTAGACTGATAGTTTTATTATTTTCCTCATTTTTTATGAAAATGGTTGTTTGTGGGTTTTGAATGAGCCAATCAAAGAAACCTGAAAATGCAGAGATTTTAGAATTTGTAGTTAATACTTCAGAAATATGGTCTTACAGCAAAGAATAAGTAGTTTTTAACACATTTCGAAGCGTTTTCAAACAAATGAACCAATAGATTTAAAGAAAACGAGATTTTGTGGTTTAAAAAAAAGTTGCTCATCTTCCTGATGGTGCTCTGGTGCACCAAATGAAAAAAGTTGAAAAACTCTTTAAACCGGTCCAAACTCACAATGTTATTCACAGGGGTTCTTGTCCAAGGTTCAAATGATGGCAAAACATTTTTTGTTTCATAATATTTTGTGTTTGGTAATTTGTACGGGCTTTCGAAAACAGGTCTTATTTATTTCCCTAAAATTGGCCCATTTTTGTTTACATTTCACACTGTAACTTTGCTTAGGCTTAACAAAATTTGATGAATTTTGGGGAGATGTTAGTATACATTCTACATGAACACCTGCAACTTAAAGCACCATGAAAAGTTGTGTCAGTTCCGAGATATTTGAGTCCAAAGTTTTGGTGCTCTGGAGTAACCATGGGCGGGAGAGGGTTAAAAATATCTGCAAAATATCTCATCTCCATTCTTTAAAATAGCAGCAAATTTTGATACATCGACGTCAACATTTGACATAAGAACAACACTCGTTGGAATGGTTTGAATTTAGAGCATTTTTTGTTGTCATAAATGGAAATGTACCATTTTTGCCTTCCTCACCTCAATGAGGAAAGGCTTTAAAATCACTCAAAAAAATGAACTTCTTTATTTGACCTCGTAGACCCACCTTCACGTATACCTATCGACTCAGAATCAAATTCTGAACAAATGTCTGTGCGTGTGTCTGGATGTGAGTCCGTGCACCGAAAAATATGCACACGATTATCTCCGGGTTGGCTGAACCGATTTCAACAGTTTTGGTCTCATTCGATCCGTCTTGGGGTCCCACAAGACCCTAGTTAATATGATGAAGTTTAGTAAAGTACTTCAAAAGTTATGCTAAAAAAACGATTTCGAATAAAGTCCGGAAGATTGTAAAAAGGGTGGTTTTTGTAAGAGAACCCGTCATGCTATACATTTTTAAAAAGGTATTTAAAAGACCTTTCTAACGAGCCCAAAACGTTGAAGATCTGAAAATCCTATCAAAAGTTATAAGCACTTAAGTGTTATTTATGCACTTTTTGGAGGCCGGATCTCAAATATTTTGATGAAAACATTATCCGGATCCACCATGCGACCTGGCTTGGTATAGTTAATCAAAAGACCTTTCCAATGAGCCTAAAACGTTGAAGATCTGACAACCCTATCAAAAGTTATAACCACTTAAGTATTATTTATAAACTTTTTTAGGCCGGATCTCAGATATTTTGATAAAAATAAGTCTTAAATATACTCTTTTTGAGGCTCTGTAGTGTATTAACTTTATGAATGTAAGGAAGGCACCACCCACCTAAAGGTGGATTATGCAATGTTTTTTATCATCATTTTTTTCATCACAAGGTTTATGTAGTTTTTATTTTTTTTATTTTGAGATGTTGACAGGGTTATATGAACAGATTCATTACACAAAAAAAAAAACAATTCCCAAAATCGTGAATTGTGTTCATGAATTTAAGAACCACTTTTTGGCAGTTTTCCTGCACTTGTTTGCTGCGGACACGTCAACCTGCATAAATTTGGCATTGGTTGCGACTTTGCCTGCAAACAAGTTTGCGAGTTTGGCAAACTGTTAAACAAAAAAAGGGCGAGTTTGTTTGTCATAGTCTAATAGCTCCTTAACTTTGGTTCATTTTTGGTGGAAAGAAAGCTTATTATGAGTACTTTTAGAATATGTAATAATCCAGAAAGTGAAAAAATCTACATGAGCAACTCTCTACGAAATGGCTCAGTCCTGTTTTTTCGTGTTATTTTCCGTCTCTTTTATGTCGCTGTTCGAGTGCATGGGGTGATTGGTCATTATAATTAAATAATGGCATCAGTAGTGCGGTGCCTGTGTGGGATGGGTATCAAACGTCACAAATTGGTGTATGAAGCATACACAATTTGAATGTATGAATGAAGCATACAAAATTTGATTGTGCTAATGAATATTATTGCGCGTCAGTGTCGTGTGAGCAGCAGCGCCGGAAAGATGGATTTTTGTGGCGTTCTTTTTGTGCTGTATTCGTGATCGTGTTCATGTCGAATTATGTGGAAGGTGCGAAGCCGCGTTTTAGGATTCTTGTGTCTTTGTTGTTTTATTTGTGTTTCCATCTGGAGTATTAGTTTTAAAATTATTTTCATTTTTACAGCTTCCTGGAATTATTTTAAATCAAATGTTTACATGTAAATTTGTCTACTCACTGTATGATTTATTTAAATGTTCATATTATTCCTTATCCTATTCCTTTCCTGTAATATAACATCTCCTCATACCATATATGATCAAATTGCTTAAATTAACGAAACTTTCTAAAACAGCATGGGAACCATCTGGAGCATTTATATTTTAAATAACTGTTTTTTTACAGCTTCCTGGAATCATCTTGATTGTATTTATTATATTTATTATATTTATTTTATTTACTATATTTATTATATTTATTATTTATCATTATTACAAAACTATATGCTTATTAGATAATACAGTACAGACTCACATTTACACTTACAAACATTCAATTCATTAAATACATTACGCACTCAACCATTTTCATCGGCCCGATGAAATTCCCTAACCCCATTCCAAACCTCCAAAAATATTCCGTTCACTTTTAAAAGTCGCATGGGTTCCCTGCACTTTTGCCACTAGTGAACAACAAAACATCCTCCCAAATCCCCACGGGACTGTATGGGCGTAGCCTTGGAGCACAGTGTGGAAATTTACGTTCTTAGATATTCTTGGTTGTACCGGGCAGCAATCAATTTGTCTAAGAATATTGAATTGACCATTGTGGCACCCCCTACAGCGTGGTGCAGACCCGTTATGCTATGCTATGCTATGAGCAACTCTCTACGAAATCGGCCGATTTCGACCATTTTTATTTTTTGTATATTTTATTTGACTCAAACTTTGTGGGGGCCTTCCCTATGACCAAAGAAGCTATTTTGTGTCATTGGTTCACCCATACGTTTCCATACAATTTTGGCAGCTGTTCACACAAAAATGGTACGTAAATATTCGAATATCTGTAACTTTTGAATGAACTCAATTTCCCAAAATACGTATTTTTTTGCTTTTCGAGATTTTTCGATATGTTTAAGGGGACAAAACCCGCAACTTTTGAGCCATAGAGAAACATGGTCAAAAAATCTGCCGCCGAGTTATGATTTTTGAAAAATAGTGATTTTTGCAAAAAATCGAAATTTCATGCAAAACCAAATCTGACGTAATTTTTAATGTAAAATTGAATTTCCAATCGAAAAGTACTTTACAGATTTTTAAATAAAAGGCTCTATTTTTAAGATATAGCCACCAAAAGTTTGATTTTAGCGAAATATTTACAGTTTTTCGATTTTTTCAAATAGTGACCAAGAGTGACCATTTTTTAGAAATATTTTTTTTAAGTTCAAAAAATTTGCTATAAAATTGTCTAAGAGACATTGAAGATTGGACCTCTGGTTGCTGAGATAAAGCGGCTTAAACAAAAAGAAACACGAAAATTGAAGTTTTCTAAGTCTTTCATTCGTGAAATTTTCCGATCTTAGGATGGTGCAAAATCTGATAACGGAGACATTCTTTTTATTTTTTTTAAGCTTAAATTTATGATATTATTGTTCACAACAAATAAACTTATTTTTCTGAGATCAATCACCCTTTGTACAACCACAAAGATTTTTTAATCAACTTTTAAAAGTTAACTACGCGGCCCTTCTAGACAGAAAAGGTCCTACTTGACAGCTCGTTCCAAGGGGACCATAGTTGATCCATCAAAAAATGTAGTCTTGTCAGTTTATCCTTTTTTTGCATTAAGGCTAGTATGGAGATCGGAAGGAAAGGGGTCAAGAAACAGCTTTACGAACAGCAGAACAAAGGAGAGGGAGCGATTTCTTGGGGCTTTTCTTCACCCTCTCTGACTTGCTTGCGCTGCCGCTGCTGCCCATTTGATTTTTTTTTTGACCGGTTCCTTCTGAAGTGCGTATACCGCTTTAAAATGAAAAAAGTCAAGCAAAACATTGTAAAACAGCCATTGTCATTTTTCAAAACATTGAGAAAAACGAGAATGAAATTTGCAACTAGTAATTCAATTCCTATTTTAAGAAAAATGAACAATTTACTATGATTATTCACTCAAATAGCAACGGACAGTTTCATCGGAACGAGATGGCGACAGTAAGACACGGGAATGCAAACTAATGTGAGAAATGGCTTCAGGAAAGATCGAAAATTCGATGGCCAATGTTCCACGGTGGAGTTTCTATCATTATTCAACCGAAGGTTGGATCCGAAGACTGTCGATCGAAGGAAAAATGAAGTAATGCTTGCTACCGAATAAATAAAATCTATTTGCAAACATTGTTGGGTTACGTTTATTTCAATTGTGACGAATATTACTATTATCACGTCTTATGTTGTATGAAGTGTCTCTTTTGCGAATGGCCATTTCTCCAAGCCGCTTCCTGGAGCGGACACTCCCGACACAGGTACCAATGTGCTCGTTCCTACAGCAGACTTCTCACCGCCGCCGGACGCTCTCCGCCACTTTATCGCTGCAAGTCGCTTCACGTCGGAGCTGATTCGTACCGTGTAAATTAACGAGATTTGTAAAAATTACCGGGATTTTCTTTTATTTGAAGCAGAAATCGGTATAAAAAACATAATTTGAAGCAAAGGGCCAAATTGATTTCAATTTTTTTTATAAACAACATCTTGTTTGTCCCTTGAGCTAACACGATTTCAAAACAAAACATCTCCAGTCTGCACATTGGTCCTTTATAGTAAAGGGGCTATGTGGATGTTGAAAACAAACCCAATCTAAATTACTTTGGCCCTTAGTAAAATTGGGATTTATTAATAAAAATATCAACTTTTTGAACTTTTCTCGATATATAGCGATAGTTGAAGACTTAGTGCATCATTTGCATGAAAAATCTCGTTTGTTTTGATTTTCGACTTAGGTCCTTTTACATTGTTTTGCTTGAAGTAACAGAAATGTGTTAAAAATCATCATCAATCTTTCGATCTTTTGATACCCATACATCTAGGTTTACTATAAAATACACGTTTTTACATACCTAGGTAAATCGTTACTTAATCCACCATTAGGTGGTTGGTGTCTTCCTCACATTTAGAGTGTAATGCTAGGTTATATCTGAGATCCGGCCTCCAAAAAGTTCATGAATAACACTTAAGTGCTTATAACTTTTGATAGGGTTGTCAGATCTTCAATCTATTGAACTCGTTGAAAAGGTCTTTTGATTACCTACCCAACGACAAGCTGCATGATAGATCCGGACAACGTTTTCATCGAAATATATGAGATCCGGCCTTTAAAAGATTATAAATAACACTTAAGTGCTTATAACTTTTGATAGGGTTGTCAGATCTTCAATTTTTTGAACTCATTGAAAAGGTCTTTTTTTACAATCTTCCGGACTTTTGTTAAAATCTTTTTTTTTGCATAACTTATGCCCTTTCCGATGCCACATAGGTTGACTTGTGAATCGTGGACCGGTTCGGATGCAGACGGATTTTCCGACGACGTAATTCCGGGTTGGTACGAAATTTCAACGAAAAATCTATTCTAGCGATTCAAAGACCCCCAAACGGTGTTATACCCACTCCAAAATGTTTGTTTAGAAATTTTATGGTAACATATTGACATTTAGTTAAATTGATAGTTTGTAAAATTAAGTTTAGATAAGTTATTTTCAGAGTTATATAAACTTTTATACTAAGTAGTTAGTAAACTTTATGTTCAATCCATATTATTTTTTTAATCATCTTTTTTGATTTCTGTAATAGTATTTGTTAAATAACTTTTTATCATCTTTTCGTGAGCTTTTTGTAGCAAAATGTTCGGCATGAGTTTCTGAACAAAAACGTAGTACTAGGTTTCTGTCAAACTTTAAATTGTTTGCATGTTTCATCACAAAATGTGCACAAATGTCCCACAATTTATTTTGTTATTGCTAATCGCACTGCTATTTGTCGAGTACTGCCTCTTAAAGTTTAAACCTCGCGAAAAATGAGTTTGCCAAGTGTCGTCTAAAAAGCAATCATTTGTCAACTTGCGATATCTCGGATACTATTGATTCGATTTTCAATGCCAAAAAAATTAAACTTTTGTGAAATTTTCTGCTCTTTTCTGTAAAATATAGTTTCAAAATTTTAAAATTAAGAGTAACCTTTTAATTTTGCCTAACGCACTTATCGTGGACGATTTCAAATTTTGTTGTATTGTAACATTTCTAAGGAATTCTAGAAAACCAGACTTTTGAAAATATATTTTGAAAAAGAGGAATAAGCCTTTAACGAAATCTAAATGGGTAGTTAATAAATGTCCCATTCTAGATTCATCGATCCACCCATGCTTCAAAAATGCTGTAAGTTACGATGCGCTACACTTATCTATCTGTATCAATAACATATAGACATGTTTGCCTGCTATCAACCGATTTAACCTTGGTCGCTAATAGACGCCTCATCGCGACTAGCACGTGTTTTTTTCTTGTTTGACTAGAACAACGGCGACAAAAAAGTCTAAAAAATCCGTGCCTGCGTGCCAGTCGTAATCTAATCACGGCTTATTTACTATTTATTCATTGCACCACTTTCTTCGCGTCGTTCCCATCAGTTAATTCAGCAGCCATTAACAGAGGAATCGAAAAGTGACGTAACCGCCTCAAACCCGATACTTTTGAGTTGAATAAAAAGGGGAGAAAAAAAAGGCCACAAGTCACACACTTAAGAGTGGACTTTAAATTCATCGGCTAGGGTACGCAAACCATCCAAACGCGCGTTCGATTCGCCCACTTTGAGCTGCGTGTGAAGCTGCTCGGGTGGCGTGGCGTGAATATGAATCGTTAGAAATTGATTACCGGACCGGACGGAAGGATAGGTGAACTAGTCGTCACCAAACACGCGATGTTTAAATGTTTTACCGGTGGAGGTGCTGGTGACGATTGCCTAGCATGAATGGGCGCTGTTGTTTTGTCCCTTATCTCAAGTGGAAGGGGGAAAACCGGTGGTGACGACGATTCGTGGATATTATTCTCGGAAAAAGGAACCATGTTGATTTTGTTGTTTTCAATCTAGAGTAATAAACAATAATTTATTGAATTTACACTTTCATGAACCATCCACAATAAATCCCGTACTACCGGCGTCTGGAAGTAATTCTCTCAAGTTGAGGTACTTTTTCTCCGCAATGACTCACACAAGCGCGTGTTCTTTTTCACTCGCTCTCTCTACTTATGAGTAACAACCATCAGCTGAGCGAACAGAACTGATTCTTGATGTTATGCAGCCAATCAAGACTCAGTGAAAAAGCCGGCTTCTGGAAGCCTCACATTTGAATGTCTGATATTGTAATTTGGAAAGCGAACAAGAGTTAAGGAACCGTTCAATCTGACTCACACAAACAAACACCCTCGCACTCGCTTAGCCAAATATTGAATCACATGACGACGGCCGCGGCCACTTGCCCGTTATCTTGCCGAGGCGCATCCCCCGTCGTCGCGTCTTATCTGGACACAGCGAGTGTGCACTTAATTCCAAAAGCGCTCTCAATTACCCAATATAGATTGTGCGAATTTTTTTTACGGATGTGTTTGTGCGCCAATCGCACAAATCACTGCCTAATGGGCTTATCGCTATCGACTTACGTTTGTTGGTCTGCGCCCGCCGCATTTAGGAGTCCAGACCGCGGGCCTTTCGCTTGATCCGGGCGTACGGACCGATAGCCGGATCGGTGATAAAGTCCACCAGCACCCGCGTCCAGGACGTGTGCTGCGGGATGGTGTCGTAGAATTCCGGTGCGATTCGCTTCACCTCCGGCAGCAGGCGACCGGGGACGGCCGGAAAGTCGTGATGCTCGTTGTGGTAGCCCACGTTGAAGGTGATCCAGTTCAGGGGCCCGTAGTACGAGTACGTTTCGAATCCCTTGGCGAACATGTAGTGTTCGGAGATGAAGTGGCCGGCCACCGGGTGCAGTCCCATCGCCAGCAGAGATCCAATGATCAGGTAGCACATGACCTTCCACCCGAAAAAGTACACCACGACGGCGTTAAAAACCAGCTGGATAACGCCGTTAATCAGTTCCAGCTTCTGCGGAGGCTTCGGGTTAACCACCAGCGGACGGAAGATGTAGAACATCGGCTGCAGAAACACCCAGATAAACTTCCCGAACGTGTTGCAGAACAGTTTCGCCTCCAGCTTCGTCGGTAGATCCGTGTCAATCACTTCGTCACCCTGGTACCGGTGATGTTCCAGGTGGTACTTCTTGAAGCTCACCGACATCGGCAGCCCAATCGGCAAGTTGCAAAAGAACCCAAACAGCCGGTTCGCCATTGGCCTCGCGTGTCCAAAGGCCAGATTATGCGCGATCTCGTGACAGGCCAGCATCAACGAGTGGTTAATCACTCCCCCCAAAAAGTACGCCAGCAGCAAAATAATCTTCCACGACTGGACCTCCTTCACCACAAACAGCATCGCAAATTGGGCCAGAACCATCCCGCTGGCCACCCACTTGAACCGAGGGTCATACCCAAACAGCTTCTTTATCTGCGGGTACTTGGCCAAAATCAATTTCCTCCTGCTGGCGTGCGGTTCCTCCTGCCCTGACCACTCGAAATCCGTCCGGGAAACATGCTGGCCCATCGCGTCCGAATTTCACAACTTGCCGTTCCGCCCCGATATGGCCTCTCTCCCTCTTTCTCTCACTCGCTCGCGGGGACACACCACAACCGAAAAAAAAGAAATTAATCAAACTTCACCGGAACGTTCGAAGGCTGCTGCTGGACTACGGGGCGGCGAGCGAACTGTCACGTAGCGGCCACTGTGAAGAAATTTTTATGTCGACTGTCACAAACACCAACGCAGCTCTCTTCTGTCAACAGTGCGAATGAAGAAAAAAGTTTTTCGAATGAATCATGTGAAAGGAAGGCGAGAGAAACTCGAATGCGATCGTGGGAGTGGGAAAGAGATGGAGAAAATAATGCTCATTCTTGCTCGCTCTCCCGAAAACGGTTTATCAGGCAAGGAAGATATTCACCACAGAATTAATTTTGGAGGAAATTTATCTTTGTTTGGTTGTGTTAATGATTTTTAATTTTTTTAAATTTATAATTTTCATCTTTGTCTAACTTTCCTTATTTCTGTGAATAGAGACATTGTCAGTTTTATTGACGGAAGTGACGACTAAATGCAATGCTGAAGAAAATTTATTGTTTTTCAGGTGTAATTTTGTTATTCCAATTGAAATGTTTTGTCACAATAAGACCGAAATTTCATATTAATTCATCGTCCATTAATTTGAGCTAACGAAGTGACTCCAGGAATGCCCAAACACTGGCAGCATTCTTCTGCTCTACATCCTATTCAAAGTATTTGATTATTCGGTAAACTGCATACAAAGATTCTGATTTTTCTGCTGGTTGAGTTCTTTGAGTTCAAAATGATTATTTTTATAAATTTTGATGAAAAGAGGAACATACATTTGCAACAACCAATGCCATTCAAAGCTTTGCACTTGTCAAAACAAAGTTAGTCAAGTAGAAAAAACCTGAGTTTACTGTGATGAATTTTTTTCTTAATAAGGCTAGTAACGCTCAAAACATAACGCCACAAGCTGCTATGATTCCAAAGGGTAAACCCGTAACGGAGCCAAACATTTAAATGACTTTTGTTTGGACTGCGTCCTCTGGATTACTCTGTGTATTCACCTAATAAAAAAACTGACTGTCCTAATAGGTAATTTCTATGAAAAACAGTTTCTTAACAGTCAGGACCCGGTTCCTGGAATCCTCGTTACAGTTTATATGGAATTCCAATAAGAATGTAACAGAAAAATCAGGCTTCGGGTCTAGACTGTTGTTAATGTTATAGGTTATTAAATAAAAATTTGCTATCTTTACGTTTTAAATATTTATGTTTTTTTTATTTATTTGGAACTGGAGCCTAGATGTTAAGAATAGGAGTTGTTTTTATTGATATTGATATGGGCTATTCTTTTATGAAAAGGTCCAATAAACCGATTTTTAATGTTTTGTTTATGGGAGTTTTTGAAAACATCTTACATTATTTAATACTAGATTTAATATAATTATTAAACAAACTATGGAGTTTTTTTTTCGAAAAGGTCCAATAAACCAGATTTTCAGTTTTTGCTTTTAGGGTGTTTTTTAATACCCCTGACTTATGGCGGTTTCAAAAACAAAAAAAAATTTACTGAAGTAACTTGAAGTAACTGGCTATAGCTTATTATAGGCTAGTATGGAGATCAGAAGGAAAGGGGTCAAGAAACAGCTTTACGAACAGCAGAACAAAGGAGAGGGAGCGATTTCTTGGGGCTTTTCTTCACCCTCTCTGACTTGCTTGCGCTGCCGCTGCTGCCCATTTGATTTTTTTCTTGACCGGTTCCTTCTGAAGTGCGTATACCGCTTATAGCAAGTCAATTCAATAAAATCTAAGATATTTGTTGATAACAAACAAGTTTGTTGATTCAAACTCAATTCAAATTTCTGTGTGTGAAAAAGGGCCGAGAAATAATTTATTATCGAAAATTGAAATAAAAATCTTGTTTGAATCTTTTACGGTCGAACTAAACACCACGGCCATCGGGGTTTGATTGTATCATCGATTCAAGGTCAATACGCAGCTCCAAAAAAAGGGGTCAAGAAACAGCGTTACGCAAAAAAAAACAAAGGAAAGAGAGCGATTTCTTGGGGCTTTGCTTCACTCTCTCTGGCTTGTTTACTCTGCCGCTGCTGCCCATTTGAAATTTTCCTTGACCGGTTCCTTCCGAAGTGCGTATACCACTTTAAGCGCTTTAAGGCAGGGGTGACCAAAGTATGGCCCGCGGGCCAAACGTGGCCCGCGAGGTGATTTTTTGTGGCCCGCGGACCCATTTTGAATGATCATGTAAATTGGCCCTTTGATCATTTGTATAATGATTTATTTATATTTTTTTAAATGAATGTTTATTCAAAACCTTTTTATGCATTTTTTTATTTTTGTTGATCCAAAACTAATGGTTTATCCATATTGTGATCTTTTTTATACGATACAAATATTATATTATAGTTTAACATATTGTGATCCTTTTATACGATACAAATATTATATTATAATTACAATGTGTGCGAAAATATGTAGTGAAATTCTAGAAAACATTGATCAAACATTTTCGAAAATGATTTATGAAACGTTCAAATCTGACTTACTTTGTACTTAGAATCCTTTTTTCCACCTTAGGATTCATACTCATTAAATTGGATAACGAATAACGAAACGAATGCTTGGTTAGCGAACGACTGGACATGGCGTACCATAGGTACTTCGAGTACCGCAGGAATAAAATAGACCCACCAAGCGGTCCTTTAGCCTCTTGTCCAGTAACTCCGATACCCTGGCCTCCCCGCGGCGCTAGCCGGATACTAGTAACCATTGGAGAGATCGGGTAACCAACCCCGGTGGGAACTCTGGTAGTATGCTGACAGGGAAGGGGGGCTCCATCCTCTTCGGAGGGTGTAGCTATGCCGTTAGGCCTCGTGAGAAAGGCCCCCGTTACGGTGTCGAGAGAAAACCGGAGCTGGGTCTCGGTAGCTTCAAGGTGGCAGCCCCACCCCGAGACTAGGTATCGCAGCCCCAATCCGGCTGCATACCGAAACCAAAATCATTACGAACAATCAAGAAGGAATAAGGACCCGGAACAAACGGCATAGACCTAGGCACGAAAAGGACACCGATTGGAAACTCGGAACATGGAACTGCAGATCGCTACGTTTCGATGGGTATGAGTACGCTCTGTTGAACGAGCTCAAACCCCGCAACTTCGATGTTGTAGCGCTGCAAGAGATGTGCTGGAAGGGAGCGAAGATGTGGGAGGATGATGCTTTGGAGCTCACCATGTACCAGAGCGGTGGAGCCGAAAACAAGCTGGGAACCGGCTTCATAGTGTTGGGCAAGATGCGGAGTCGTGTGATAGATTGGGAGCCGATCGACGACCGGATGTGTAGATTGAGGATTAAAGGCCGTTTCTTCAACTATCACATCTTCAACGTACATTGCCCACACGAGGAATCATCTGATGCCGAGAAGGAAGCGTTCTACGCGAAGCTGGAGCAGAAGTTCGACAGCTGCCCGCAGAGGGACGTCAAGATCGTCATCGGAGATATGAACGCCCGCATAGGAAGGGAGGAGATGTACAAGCCGGTGATCGGGCCGAACAGCCTGCACACCGTCACCAACGACAACGGCCAGCGGTGCATCAACTTCGCAGCCTCCCGCGGTATGGTGGTACGGAGCACATTCTTCCCCGGAAAGACATCCACAAAGTCACCTGGACATCGCCTAACCAACGAACAAAAACACAAATCGACCACGTCCTCATCGACGGCCGATTTTCTCGGACATACGGAACATCCGCACGTACCGCGGTGCGGACATCCACTCGGACCACTACCTGGTGGGTGCAAGCATGCACTCAAAACTGTCGACGACGTACCACCGACGACGGAGCCGGCTCCCACCGCCGTTCAACACCGAGCGGCTGCAGGACACGGCTGCGGCTCAGCACTACGTGCAGCAGCTGGAAGCGAGCCTGCCAACGGAGGAGGAACTCGGCGCTGCCTCGCTCAACGATGGATGGAGCAGAATTTGCTCGGCCATCGGCAGTGCCGCTGAAGCCGCGCTAGGTAGTACGGTCCGAGTTGGAAAGCAGCGCTGGTTCGACGAGGAGTGCCAGCGGCTACTTGACGAGAAGAAAGCAGCTTACGCGGTGAAGCTGAGAGCCGCAACTGATGAGAACGTGGCCAGATACAAACAAGCGCTGAAACAGCAGAGAACGGTCTTCAAGCTCAAGAAGCGCCAGCTGGAAGATCGCGATCGCGCCGAAATGGAGCAGCTGTTCCGGCAGAACGAGACGCGAAAGTTCTACGAGAAGGTTAACCGGTCCCGCAAAGGCTATGCGCCGCAAGCCAACACTTGTCGGGACGTCGAGGGAAACCTTCTTATGGACAAAGGCGAGGTGTTGAACAGGTGGCAGCAGTTCTTCAACGAGCACCTCAACGGCGATGTAGCGCATGGAGACGGCTTTGAAACCCAACTTGGACCGCCCGCTGCTGACCAACAGTTCCCGGCACCTGATCTGGAGACGGTGAAGAAGGAGATCAGGCAGCTGAAGAACAACAGGGCCGCCGGTAAAGATCGGTTACCCGGTGAGCTCTTCAAATATGGAGGAGAGCAGTTGGCGAGGGCGATCCACTTGGTGATTTCTAAGATCTGGAGGAGGAGAAACTACCAGAAGAATGGATGGATGGTGTCGTGTGTCCCATCTACAAAAAGGGCGATAAGCTGGACTGCGGCAACTACCGCGCCATCACGCTTATCAACGCGGCCTATAAAATCCTCTCCCAGATCCTCTGCCGTCTGCTGACACCGTACGCACGGAGGTTCGTGGGCCCCTATCAAGCGGGGTTTACTGGCGCTCGGGCCACCACGGACCAAATTTTCTCGCTCCGGCAGATCCTCGAGAAATGTCGTGAGTACAACGTGCCCACACATCACATCTTCATCGATTTCAAGGCAGCGTACGATACAGTCGACCGCGAACAGCTATGGCAGATCATGCACGAGAACGGATTTCCGGACAAACTGACTCGGCTGATCAAGGCTACCTTGGATCGTGTGATGTGTCACGTGCGAGTGGCAGGGGAGCTAGCGGACCCCTTCCAATCGCACCAAGGGTTACGACAAGGTGACGGCTTATCCAATGCGCTGTTTAACATCGGACTTGAGGGAGTTGTGCGAAGAGCGGGTATAGACACGAGAGGCACGATTTGCAACAGGACAGTCCAACTTCTTGCTTATGCGGACGACATTGACATTATAGCAAGAGACCTAGAGACGGTGAAAAGGGTTTACACCGCCTTAAAGACGCAAGCAAGACGGATTGGATTGGCCATGAATACGACGAAAACAAAGTACATGAAAGGGAGGGGCTCAAAGGACGTTGACCCCCCAAGACTCACCCCTTTAGCTGTGGATGGCGATGTGCTGGAGGAGGTGAGCGAATTCGTGTACTTGGGATCGCTGGTAACGGCCGACAACGACACCAGCTTAGAGATCCGGACTCGTATCCACTCCGCGAATCGCGCCTACTTTGGATTACGGAAAACCTTGACATCTGATCGAGTGCAACGCGCCACGAAGCTGACCCTGTACAAGACACTGATTAGACCGGTTGCCCTCTATGGCCATGAGACCTGGACGCTGCGGCAAGAGGACGAACGAGCCCTTGGAGTTTTCGAACGGAAGGTGCTGCGAACGATCTACGGTGGAGTACGTACAGCTCAGAACGAGTGGCGAAGGCGCATGAACCACGAACTGCACGCGCTGCTGGGAGAACCGACAATCGTTACCCTGGCGAGAATCGGGAGGCTCAGGTGGGCCGGCCATGTCGAGAGGATGGACGAAGACCATCCTGTCAGGATGCTCTTTGACCGCGCGCGACCCGATGGCGGCACAGGCCGAAGAGCAGGAGCACAGCGTGCACGATGGGGAAATCAGATCGAGGCGGACCTAAGAAAGATCTGCAACCTAGGAGACTGGCGAGCTGCAGCCCAGAACCGAGCAACATGGAGCAACCTTCTTGATACAGCACGGGCACCGCGTATGGTGTTCTAAGCTGATTGGTATGGTATGTATGCTTGGCTACGATCTGATTCAGGCAGACAAATTGTTGTTGAAATCGAAGGAATGAGGCTGCTGTCTTTCAAAACGTTCGGCAATGCACCGCACATTTTTTTTTTTTTCGTTAATATTGAATGTTAATTGTTGAAGTTCTGGCATATAATTTCAATTTTTACATATTTTTTTGCTTTTATTTTGCGCTCTCAAAAACTTTTATGAATATTTGCAGAAGACTAATAGTTGGACAGTAATTTTGCAACGATTTTTCATTTGTTACACTTAATTTAAAGATAAACACATTTTTATCAGATTTTATGTCACCATTTTCAATAGAATACATGCAATTTCCATAAATACACAAGCACTTTCAACTTATTTCCCATTTTTACAGAACTATTAAAAACAAAACTGATTAAAACTGTTATTTTATGTTTTGTTTTAGGCCGCAAAAAATAAAAATAAAGTATAAAAATTTAAATAACGAGCCATGGTTTTAACATTTTAATGAAAAAAAAAGTGTTTTAAAATGCATTATACACCTGTCCAGTTGTTTTGCCATCATTAGTTTCCAGAATATGTAAGTATTGATGAAAATTTTATTTTTTGCAGAAAATAAAATTTTTGCGGTGCTGTACATTGAAACTTCATAAAAATTCTAAACATTTTTAAACAAGCCCAAACATGCTGAATATGATTATCAATGCAGAAAAATGCATTTTAGATTGATTGAAACTTTGAAAAATATTTGTAACGGCCTTACTTTCAAATAGCAACATTTTTCAAAATATGACAGAAATTTAAAAATCTTCAATTTATTGATGTAATTTTTAGTTATTTAAATTAAAATAACGATTTCTTTTTTATAAAATTAATTATATTGTACATTTGGCACGCAAGCTAATTTGACTTTCAAATTTGGCCCGGCATCCAAAAACTTTGAGCACCCTTGCTTTAAGGGCTTTAAGTGATTAAACTTTACGTTGAAAAAAGTGATAGAAATAATCAACAAACAATTTCCCTCCGTGCATTCGACATTCGCCAAGCCCAAAGTCGACATAGCAAAATTTTCATTCATGAATAACCAAACCAAAACAAAATAGTATTTTCTGACATAACGGTTCTTGGCGCTCCCGTAGATTGTGTTGTTCCGTTTTAAAACGTTGCATTCCGGCGACTCTCGCACAATAATGTCGCTTTTGGGTTTGATTTCCGCGAAGTTTACGTTCATTTTCTACCTGATCGGAACCACCCTGCTGTGCGCGTTTTTGAACGGTTCGTATCGCTTCTACGAGTACTATTACGACAATCCTCCTGTGAAGACCAGCTATGAGTACATTATCGTCGGAACCGGAACGGCCGGTTCGATCATTGCGGCGGGTATTCCATCGCGGGACGTGCTCGTCGTGGAAGCCGGCTCGATGCGGACCAGCCTGATGGACGTGCCGCTGTTTCAACCGCTGCTCCAGGGAACCCAGTACGACTGGCAGTACCAGACGGAACCGCAGCGGAACGCTTGCCGGGCCCTGGAGGGTCAACGGAGCAATTGGCCTATGGGTAAGGTGTTCGGGGGGACGCACATGTTGAACAACATGATTCACTTCGACATGATGGGAAACACGGACTTTAGTGGGTGGTTCGAGACGCCGGAACTAACGAGGAAATTCTTGGATTACTTCCATCGCTGGGGAAGGGACCCGACCATTCCGGTGGAACGGCTGCAGTACGGGACGGAGTTTGGGGAGGACTTTGTGGACAGTATGCAAGCGCAGACCAAGTGCATTGAGAGGGAAAAGTTTTGCGAGAAGATGGAAGAACTTTACAGCAGGTTGTTCGCCAAGCCGAATGTAACGGCCCGCAACGGGATGCGAAGAACGGCGAGTCATTACTACTGGGAGCAGCGACGGCCAGGGCATGAACTGTTGCTGAACGCGCACGTGCTTAAGATTAATGTCGAAAATGGCAAAGCGATTGGGCTGGTGTTGGAGAAATCCAACCGTACTTATGAGATAAGAGCTTCCAAAGGGATAATTTTGTCCGCGGGAACTGTGGGAAGTCCAAAATTCTTCTGCACAGTGGAATCGGTCCGCAGAAACACCTAAAAGCGGTTAGAATTCCTCTGGTTCAGAATCTACCCGTAGGTGAGAACCTTCAGGATCACATCACTACCGGAATGGATTTACTTTTGTGGCCGGAGAAACTTCCTCTGCGTCCGCTTGACCTGATTAGTCCACTCAACTTGTGGAACTTTTTCAATGGAAAGAACTCGTCTCTCTTACTGCCGGGGTGTGAAGGACTAGGCGGCATGCTGCTACCAGATCTCCCAAGAGGACTCATCCTAGGACTCGGATTCATGGTCATGCCGGCGGGAATCGCCAGCGACGGTGGCGCGCATCTGCACAAACTGCTCAATCTACGCGAAAAGGTTTACACCCAATACTTCCAACGAATTCTCGAACAAAACCTCCAATCGGTCAGCATTCTCCCCGTCTTGCTGCAGCCCAAAAGCCGAGGCCACATCCGACTACGCGATGCCAACCCACACTCCCCACCCCTCATCGATCCAAACTACCTCCAACACCCGGAAGACCTGGACAACCTTGTGCTAGGAATCAACATCGTCAAAGAGTACCTCGAAGAGATGAACTCGAAAAAAGCCGAACTAAACCCGCTGCCCTTCCCCGGCTGCCGGAAGTTCACCTTCGACACCAAACCCTACTGGGAGTGTTACGTGCAGTCACTCACACTCACCATGTACCACCCGGTGGGAACGTGCCGGATGGGACCGAAGCGCAGCAAGAAGGCGGTCGTCTCGAACCGGGATCTGGCCGTGCACGGCGTGAGCGGGCTGTACGTGGTGGATGGATCGGCGATTCCGAAGCTGCCCACCGGGAACCCGAACTCGGCCATTGCGGCGCTGGCGCACTACTTTCTGAAGGTCAAATTTAACGTGGACTTGTTGGGGAAGTGAGAGCCTTAGGAGCTTTACGGTAAGAGTTGTTACTTTTTTACTTGAGACTGTTGAAATTGAGCCCTCCAATTTGTTACGCCGGTATGTAACGGTGTGTTACGGTAATAGCTATATTTACAAGTACTTCAATTTATAACTAATAAGTCATTTTTTGGGAAGGTTTCATATCATATTAAGAAGCAAATATCTTGTCTAATATGTTATATTTTATACATCACTTTAAACCAATGTTGATCGCATGATGTTGCCATAAATGTAAAAAAAGACTTAAAAATTATGTAACCTTTGGCCAAAGAGTTGTTCAAAATTAAAACAAAAACTGAAGTGATTCGTTAGAAACAAAAATAAAATGTAAACATTCCAAATATTTTAAATTTTGTGTTGCTTTTTTTTTAAATTAAGGTGCTAAAATGTGATACTCGTAACATTGTTTCATTCTATTTCAAAAATTTATTGTTACATTAGATAAATTGTCAAAAATACACTTTTTTCTCCTCTTTGATTTTTTGTTTATGAACTTATAAATATATCACAGCCCAAAAAAGCTAGTTTAAGAGGGGATCATCGATTAAGAGCATTTTTTTAAGAAGAAGAAAAATATAAGCTATAGCTTATACAATTGTGGAAACAGCTCGCTAACCTGTGGGTCATATCAGAGTCGAGACGATCGAAAAGGGTTGCCCCAATGTAGAAAAGGAAATAAGAGACCACCCATAATCCCCGTGGACATTTTGTTGGACATCTTGAACGCAACGGCTTCGAGATACAGTGATTTTTAAATTGCACAATACTCGGGTGAGTTTTCAAAAAGCCGTAAGAGCCACCGTGACCTCCGACACTAATTTTCGTTTTTCTTCGAATTGAAACAATATTTCATTTGTTTTTAATTCAGGATACATGAAGGAAGTGCAGATGAAAAATCTCAAGCATTTTGGAAATTGGTTTATTGTAAGTAGGTTGAATACCAATGCACAGTGGTCCAGATCGCAAAATTAACCTGTATAGGCCTGGGTGAAATTGGAATCACTAAAATGACCATAACTCAGCGAAAACTCAACCAATTTGCATACTTCTTTATTAGTTGGACTCGTTAGAATGTCTATTTTCCGAAAATGACCCGCAGAACCCGGAAATGTTCCGGTGGCCGGAGATATTCCGGTGGGTCACTGGTCAAATGGGGTCAAAAATGGCAATTTTTGGGACCCGTATAGATTTTCAAACAGAAATCTTGGAAAAATACATTTTTCTTGTTATGATCATTGTTCTACCCACAGACAATGCTAACCATCAATTTTGAACCACCGGAATTGTTCCGGATTGGACGGGTAGGTTCCATACCGCGGGGAACCGGTCAGGGGCGGCCAATAATACAAATATTTTTATCATGGCAATATGGGTGTCAAAGTTCACCATTTTCAAAATCTAGCTCATCTAGGATCCCCAAAACCATTTTTGGACCGATCTGGCCACTTTGGGACCGGTTCCCGGTACTCCGGCGAATCCCGGAATACGGCAAATTGCGGAATTATTTCAGAACAATTTTGGACCCAGCAATATGGGTGTCAAAGTACACCATTTTCAGAATCTAGCTCATCTAGGATCTCCAAAACCATTTTTGGACCGATCTGGCCACTTTGGGACCGGTTCCCGGTACTCCGGCGAAACCCGGAATACGGCAAATTGCGGAATTATTTCAGAACAATTTTCGACCCAGCAATGTGGGTGTCAATGTTCACAATTTTCTAAATACAGCTCATCTAGGATCACCAAAACCATTTTTGGACCGATCTGGCCACTTTGGGACCGGTTCCCGGTACTCCGGCGAAACCCGGAAAACGGCAAATTATGGGATTACTTACTAAGAAATCAAAAGTTCATGATTAGTCCAATGTATTTATATTTTGAGTTTGAAGATATTCAGGCTCTCTCTCTCTCTCACTTTCCTTTTTGTCTCTCATTCGTTCTGTTCTTTTACTATCTCGCTCGCTCGTTTGTTATTTTTCTTTCTCTTTCATTCTTTCAGTTTTTCTGTTGCCCTTTCACTGTTTATGTCCTTCTCTTTCTTTCTTCCACACTCTTTTCTTGCTCGCTCTCTTTCTCTTCTCTCTCTCTCTCTCTATCTCTCTCTCTCTCTATCTCTCTCTCTCTCTCTCTCTCTCTCTCTCTCTCAAGCTTTTGAACATTTTTCGCACAACATTACTTTGGCTGACTTTCCGCATACGCCACAGATGGCAGTCTCACAATGAGCACATTTCGTTTCAGTTTTCCGATCCACTTTGCACGTCTCGCACCGAACTCGACTTATCTTTGTGTTCGTCGTCTTTGGTTTCAGGCCTTGCTTCTTACACTCTCTACAAAACTTTAGGTCCATCTCAGTGTAGTGTTGCTTACAGACTGCTTCCGCGCAAATACAACAGGTACGGATTGGCCTAGACTCCTTGCCACACCAGTTGCACAGTTTTGCGCCCGCTTCCATTTGGCGAGAAGAAAACGCGTTCAGCTGCCCTCGTAACTCCTTTGTCAGCCTTTGAGATTTTACACGTTCCTGTACGTTCTCCTGAATGAGCTGGTCGCACAGTTGTTGCAGAAAATTTGATCTCCAACTTTTGCCCTTGCACCGCTCCGGGTACTTCAACCGGTACAGGCAACTCGCATTCAAGCAGGCGACGCTCAGGAGTTCCATCACCAGTTTCTTCGTCCATACCCTGGTCTTTCGGACACAGTTCGTCTTGCGAGTGATGAAATCGCCTGCATCAACAGCGCCCTTCGTCCCGTTGTAGTGAAGCACGATTGGTGGTTTTTTGCCGCAGATTGTGGTTTTGGTAAGGGTTGATGTCAGTACAATGGCCGGCTTTTTTTTGTGTCCGTCGATAAAAGAAGTCAGGGTGCTTACGCCGTTATAGCCGACCAGTACCGAGTTGGGTGCCCGGCTGGCCGACTTGGCGAAGCTATCCGGCAAATCTGGTTTGTTCGTTCGAACCGTTCCCGTGAAAAGGGTGTTGTCCTTGAACAGGTCGTCGGAGAGTTGGAGAGAGCTGAAGAAATTATCTGTAGTCACCTCTCTCCAAAGACCCGTAAATGGCTGCATCAGATCCAGTACCACTCTCTTGCCCTGTCCCTTCTCCGGTTTTTTGTCGACTTTTCCTGTGTACACCTGCAAGTTGCATATGTACTGACAATGGACACAAGAGCAGCACCAAACTTTCATGCCATATTTGCCTGGTTTCGATTTCATGTAAACCCTGAAAGGGCATTTACCTGGAGGAGAAACAAAACAATCTATTTTACAAAACATTTTTTTTAATTTTTAAATTTTGAATTTTTGAATGTTTGAATTTTTGAATTTTTGAATTTTTGAATTTTTGAATTTTTGAATTTTGAACTTTTTGAATTTTGAATTTTGAATTTGAATTTTGAATTTTTGAATTTTGAATTTTTGAATTTTGAATTTTTGAACTTTTGAATTTTGAATTTTTGAATTTTTGAATTTTGAATTTTGAATTTTTGAATTTTGAATTTTGAACTTTTGAATTTTGAATTTTAATTTTGAATTTTGAATTTTGAATTTGAATTTTGAATTTTGAATTTTTAATTTTTGAATTTTTGAATTTTGAATTTTGAATTTTTGAATTTTTGAATTTTTGAATTTTGAATTTTTGAATTTTGAATTTTTGAATTTTGAATTTTGAATTTTGAATTTTTGAATTTTTGAACCTTTTGAATCTTTGAACTTGAATTTTTGAATTTTTGAATTTTGAATTTGAACTTTTTGAACTTTGAATTTTTGAACCTTTGAATTTTGAATCTTGAATTTTTGAATTTTGAATTTTTGAATTTTGAATTTTTGAATTTTTGAACTTTAAATTTTGAATTTTGAATTTTGAATTTTGAATTTGAATTTTGAATTTTGAACCTTTGAATTTTGAATTTTGAATTTTTGAATTTTTGAATTTTGAATTTTTGAATTTTTGAATTTTGAATTTTGAATTTTTGAATTTTGAATTTTTGAATTTTTGAATTTTTGAATTTTGAAACTTGAATTTTTGAATTTTTGAATTTTTGAATTTTGAAATTTTGAATTTTGAATTTTGAATTTTTGAATTTTGAATTTTTGAATTTTTGAATTTTTGAATTTTGAATTTTGAATTTTGAATTTTTGAATTTTTGAATCCCTTTGAATTTTGAACTTTGAATTTTTGAATTTTGAATTTTGAATCCTTTATTTTTGAATTTTGAATTTTGAACCTTTGAATCCTTTGAATTTTTGAATTTTGAACCTTGAACCTTGAATTTTGAACCTTTGAACCTTGAATCTTGAATTTTTGAATTTTGAATTTTGAATTTTTGAACTTTGAATCTTTGAATTTTTGAATTTTTGAATTTTGAACTTTGAATCCCTTTGAATTTTGAATTTTTGAATTTTTTGAATTTTGAATCCTTTGAACTTTTGAATTTTGAATTTTGAATTTTGAATTTTGAATTTTGAATTTTTGAATTTTGAATTTTTGAATTTTTGAATTTTTGAATTTTTGAATTTTTGAATTTTTGAATTTTTGAATTTTTGAATTTTTGAATTTTTGAATTTTTGAATTTTTGAATTTTTGAATTTTTGAATTTTTGAATTTTTGAATTTTTGAATTTTTAAATTTTTGAATTTTTACTTACCCCGAAACACGCACAGTCGCTCATCAATCGTTAGGTTGCTGCCAGGATTGTAGTTACGGATGCAACGTTTCACGAAATCGTCGTAAATCAATCTCACCGGCTCCAACTTGTTCTTCGATTTTCGGAAACGTCTCTTCCGAGTTTTTCGGTCATCAAATCGCCAAAAATTGAAGATGTCCTTGAACCGATCGCGTGCCATAGCCAACTTGAAGAACCTTGGTGCCCAAACGTCATCTGAACTCCAAAGGATGTTTGTGTTGACGTCGTTCATATGAAGACGACCTGCTCCGATTAGGACAGCAATGAATGCCCGCATTTCCGGTACCGTAACATCATTCCATTTTCGGCGCTTCGATCTCGCATGCATATTGGTGTATTTCACCATTATACCAAGCATACCGACTGACATAAACAATTCGAATGCGTCCTGGGCCGTTTTGAAATCCTTCGAATGATCAGTCAACCCATGATTACACTGGTCGAATTCACCGCGAAAAGCTTTCTTATCCGGTTTTTTTCGCCATCTTACTCCGTTCCTCGCGACGAAATCTTCGTCGCTCTCGGAAGTGCCACTGCTGTGAAAAACAAAACACACACATTCATTCACACATTTTTAAAACTTTTTAGTCAAAAATTACCTTGCAGATTGATTTGATTCATCATCTTCACTTGGTAGATCGGAAACTGTCGCTGCATCAGAAGATTCATTGTAATCATCAAGTTCACTCTCACTTTCTGTATCCATCACTCGGTCAAAAAAAATGCTTTGATCAGACGCAATCAAGAACTCAATCTAGAATGAAACCTCATCACCAAGGAACAAGTCGAGAGCAAGCGAGAACGAACTAAAGCATAAAACGGAAAGAAGGAGAAATTTTCTCTTGCTCTCTGTCTTGCCACGCGTTTACCAAAGAGACGTCAATGGAACAGTTGCCAGGTTGCCAGATAAAGATAAAGGCTTTGCTAAAAAATCCATATTGTAATCGATAATGAATAAAATGTAAAATTGCACAATTTTTGAACACAATTTTGCTCAATAATTATGAGAAAGTGGCATGCCAGATTTTCCCAGATAGTTTTGTCAGATTTTTTTTTCGATTTAATTCTGGTAACACTGATACTGGTCCGCAGGGTTGGGAAGCGACGAGCGCAACCTGTCAAAAGCTGATGCGCCACACAATGTACACGCTAACGACAACTCACCCAATTTTGTTCGATGCAATCAACGCAACAGAATTTTCGCACCATATAAGAGGTTTATATTTTGCTTTGGGTTGGGTTTGAGGTTCGCGCCAAATAAGCTAGGTTTTTGCTCGCGCAACTACATGGCTTGTACGAGGATAGCGTTGTCATTTTTAGACAAAGTTTTCCACATTTTACATCGAAACCGACAACGAAGAACATGTAAACATTGCACGCGAGCTGTCAAATAAAGGCACGGCGTAAAACCTTATGAAATAAATATAAAAAAAGTAAACAAACAATGAAGTCAGTTCAACACAAATTTTGAACAATTGAACTGACAGGTTCATTTTGAAAATGGTGAACATTGACACCCACATTGCTGGGTCCAAAATTGTTCTGAAATAATTCCGCAATTTGCCGTATTCCGGGAATCGCCGGAGTACCGGGAACCGGTCACAAAGTGGCCAGATCGGTCCAAAAATGGTTTTGGGGATCCTAGATGAGCTAGATTTTGAAAATGGTGAACTTTGACACCCATATTGCTGGGTCCAACATTGTTCTGAAATAATTCCGCAATTTGCCGTATTCCGGGTTTCGCCGGAGTACCGGGAACCGGTCCCAAAGTGGCCAGATCGGTCCAAAATGGTTTTGGAGATCCTAGATGAGCTAGATTTTGAAAATGGTGAACTTTGACACCCATATTGCTGGGTCAAAATTGATCTGAAAGAATTCCGCAATTTGCCGTATTCCGGGTTTCGCCGGAGTACCGGGAACCGGTCCCAAAGTGGCCAGATCGGTCCAAAAATGGTTTTGGTGATCTTAGATGAGCTGTATTTAGAAAATTGTGAACATTGACACCCACATTGCTGGGTCGAAAATTGTTCTGAAATAATTCCGCAATTTGCCGTATTCGGGTTTCGCCGGAGTACCGGGAACCGGTCCCAAAGTGGCCAGATCGGTCCAAAATGGTTTTGAGATCCTAGATGAGCTAGATTCTGAAAATGGTGAACTTTGACACCCATATTGCTGGGTCCAAAATTGTTCTGAAATAATTCCGCAATTTGCCGTATTCCGGGATTCGCCGGAGTACCGGGAACCGGTCCCAAAGTGGCCAGATCGGTCCAAAATGGTTTTGGGGATCCTAGATGAGCTAGATTCTGAAAATGGTGAACTTTGACACCCATATTGCTGGGTCCAACATTGGTCTGAAATAATTCCGCAATTTGCCGTATTCCGGGTTTCGCCGGAGTACCGGGAACCGGTCACAAAGTGGCCAGATCGGTCCAAAAATGGTTTTGGGGATCCTAGATGAGCTAGATTTTGAAAATTGTGAACTTTGACACCCATATTGCTGGGTCCAAAATTGTTCTGAAATAATTCCGCAATTTGCCGTATTCCGGTTTCGCCGGAGTACCGGGAACCGGTCCCAAAGTGGCCAGATCGGTCCAAAATGGTTTTGGTGATCCTAGATGAGCTGTATTTAGAAAATTGTGAACATTGACACCCACATTGCTGGGTCGAAAATTGTTCTGAAATAATTCCGCAATTTGCCGTATTCCGGTTTCGCCGGAGTACCGGGAACCGGTCCCAAAGTGGCCAGATCGGTCCAAAATGGTTTTGGAGATCCTAGATGAGCTAGATTCTGAAAATGGTGAACTTTGACACCCATATTGCTGGGTCCAATATTGTTCTGAAATAATTCCGCAATTTGCCGTATTCCGGGATTCGCCGGAGTACCGGGAACCGGTCCCAAAGTGGCCAGATCGTTCCAAAAATGGTTTTGGAGATCCTAGATGAGCTAGATTCTGAAAATGGTGTACTTTGACACCCATATTGCTGGGTCCAAAATTGTTCTGAAATAATTCCGCAATTTGCCGTATTCCGGGATTCGCCGGAGTACCGGGAACCGGTCCCAAAGTGGCCAGATCGGTCCAAAAATGTTTTGGGATCCTAGATGAGCTAGATTTTGAAAATGGTGAACTTTGACACCCATATTGCCATGATAAAAATATTTGTATTATTGGCCGCCCCTGACCGGTTCCCCGCGGTATGGAACCTACCCGTCCAATCCGGAACAATTCCGGTGGTTCAAAATTGATGGTTAGCATTGTCTGTGGGTAGAACAATGATCATAACAAGAAAAATGTATTTTTTCCAAGATTTCTGTTTGAAAATCTATACGGGTCCCAAAAATTGCCATTTTTGACCCATTTGACCCAGTGACCCACCGGAATATTCCGGCCACCGGAACATTTCCGTTCTGCGGGTCATTTTCGGAAAATAGACATTCTAACGAGTCCAACTAATAAAGAAGTATGCAAATTGGTTGAGTTTTCGCTGAGTTATGGTCATTTTAGTGATTCCAATTTCACCCAGGTCCAGATCGCAAATTAAGTGGAAAATGGATTTTCCGAAAAATGGTGACGTTTTGGAGCTTTGGTGTCTTCAGAAGAGTTGTTGCGAATGGAAAGGGGCAACTTTTGGTTTGGTTCAAATTAGTGGTTCACGATTAGGGTGATTTTGAAAATCTAACTTTTCAGAAATATTTTGGGAATTTTTTGTCTTCTAGAAAGTTGATGGGCTTGCCAATCCAAGCAACTTTGTCGAAGACACCAAATTTATCTCGTAATCTACGCCTTCTATGACCAAATTTATAAAAGCATCTGAGCAAACCTTCAAAAATCAGTTTTGAACGTGGCAATTCAGGTTAACTTTTAGAGAAAAGTGATATTCGCACTTTTAGAGCTCTACAAAACAAACATTTTCATTTTTGACATGTCAATTTGGACTTAAGGGTCAAAGTTACAGCCATTTTAAGGTAAAAAGATGCAAATTTAAAACTTAAATATCTCAAAATGGCGCAAGCCAAATTTTAAGCACTAGGTTGCATTTGAAAGAAGAGATCTAGCACTACAAACGCTGAAAAATCTGGGTGTTTTCTTTAAACTTGAGATATCTTCATTTGAAAAGTCTAATTTTCAAGGAAAACCATATGGGACCACCCTAACGAAATTCGAAAATTGTCCAAATATATGTTTTCCATGTAATTTTGCCCGCTGAATCTGAATCTGCCCTCAGAATTGAGCCAAAATGTCAACAAATCGATTTTGGTCATATTTTGGGTTTAAATGATAATTTTACATGGAAACCCAAAATATGACCAAAATCGATTTGTTGACATTTTGGCTCAATTCTGAGGGCAGATTCAGATTCAGCGGGCAAAATTACATGGAAAACATATATTTGGACAATTTTCGAATTTCGTTAGGTGGTCCCATATGGTTTTCCCTTGAAAATTAGACTTTTCAAATGAAGATATCTCAAGTTTAAAGAAAACACCCTGAGATTTTTTCAGCGTCTGTGGTGCTAGATCTCTTCTTTCAAATGCAACCTAGTGCTTAAAATTTGGCTTGCGCCATTTTGAGATATTTAAGTTTTAAATTTGCATCTTTTTTACCTTAAAATGGCTGTAACTTTTGACCCTTAAGTCCAAATTGACATGTCAAAAAATGAAAATGTTTGTTTTGTAGAGCTCTAAAAGTGCTCCGAATATCACTTTCTCTAAAAGTTAACCCTGAATTGCCACGTTCAAAAACTGATTTTGAAGGTTTGCTCAGATGCTTTTTATAAATTTGGTCATAGAAGGCGTAGATTACGAGATAAAATTTTGGTGTCTTCGACAAAGTTGCTTGATTGGCAAGCCCATCAACTTTCTAGAAGACAAAAATTCCAAAAATATTTCTGAAAAGTTAGATTTTCAAAATCACCCTAATCGTGAACCACCCTAATTTTGAACCAAACCAAAAGTTGCCCCTTTCCATTCGCAACAACTCTTCTGAAGACACCAAAGCTCCAAAACGTCACCATTTTTCGGAAAATCCATTTTCCACTTAATTTTGCGATCTGGACCACTGTGCAATGCCAAAAGGGCTTTGTTTACCAATGGCTCTTACGGCTTTTTGAAAACTCATATTATATTGCTGCGGGCGTTAATAATTAGAGTCACAATAAAAAAATATTCAAATACCTTACACCTTTCTCAAATGTTGTTTTCGAGTACTATTGGCTCCATATACACAAAAATGGCTTATATAGGTCTAGGATAACATGTCTACAAAGTTTCATTGAAATCGGAGAGGGTCGGGTACAAAAGTACCAGAAACATTCCTGATTTGAGCTGGAATTGCTCCTTATCATAACCTACACCTTTGCCAAAGTCACCAATTCGATCATAAAAAAGAATTCAACATTCCCATTTCGTATGACCAGCCGGCAAAATTGTATAAAAATGCTTCTTTTGATAGGAGTGGCTGAACCGATTTCGACCTTTTTGGTATTATTCGATCCAACTTCGCTATTGAAAATAATTAAGTTTAGTTAACTGCCGTTCTACGCATAATTGTCCCATGTTCAAAAAAGAGCAACTGAGAAAAACGCGATTGAAATTTTTCGATCGATTTCTGTGTTTCTACGCATAATTGTCACGTGGGTTCATATTCGTCCTATGTGTCCCTAATCGCCCCAGTTAGCAGTTTATCACTCTTATTTCTGATTATCTTGCTATACAACTGGTAAACAAGACATAATGCTTAGTAAAACTGATGATTCCGTGTAAGAAAATACTTGGTGGGACAATTATGCGTAGAAGTTCAACGATGGGACAAACAGACTTGGTGTTGTTTTTAATGAGTTTTCGAACCACCAGATTTTATGTGTTTTTCTTAAAGTACACATAAAACTAAACTTAAAAATGTCACAAAGTCAAAATCGTCCAAAATTGACATGGGACAATTATGCGTAGAACGGCAGTTAAGTACTTCAAAAGTTATGATGAAAAACGATTTTAGCAAAAGTCCGAAGATTGTAAAAAGGTTGTTTTTTTTTGTAAACTTGTCATGTTATACATTTTTAGAAAGGTAATTAAAAGACCTGTCCAACGAGTTTAAAACATTGGTAATCTGACAACCCTATTAATAGTTATGAGCACTTAAGTGTTTACACTTTTTTAAGGCCGGATTTCAGATATTTTTATGAAAACATTGTCTGGATCTATTAGGCAGGCCAAGGATTGATAACTAAGAGCATGCAACGGCACTGATCTTGTTGCGTGCTCTTCGGTTGACGTCCAGGTAAGGAACATCCTGAAAGGAGCGTAACTAACTACATCTGAAACGTCGAGTCGAGACGGCTGAAAGAAAGGGGCGCGACAATGTGAGAAAGGGAAGTAATTTGTGATTGTAGACGGTATTGTTTTGATTCGCAGTATGTTGTTTCTCTTCTCTTCCTATCTCCTTTTTTTTATTTTGCTCTACTGATTCTCACTTCTTCACTGATTCTTCTATTTAATATCCATCATTTGATTTTGATTTTACTAACTTTGGATTTCTTACCTCTCAAAGCTTGTCCACTCTTTTTTTACCAATTGAGCATGAGCTTGAGCGCCGGAGTCGGAGTCGGAGTCGCTTGAAATATGACCCGACTCCGCAGCCCTGCCAATAGATTGAAAATCTGAAAACCCTATCAAAACTATATAAATGTGAGGAAGGCACGAACCACCTTAAAGTTTAAAAGTAACGTTTTCATGTTTAGATTGTCGCAAAGTGAAACTCAAACTAGCCACTCGTTCTTGCCAGAATTCAATTTTATTGATATAAATATTGTTCGTAAAGCTTTCACATCGAAAAAATGCCCATTATTCCAGTTCAGTTTGCTTTCCAATTTCACGACACGTTAAGAGCGCGCCGTTGGGTGTGTTAAAAAGCAACAAGTTTTCACAAAAAGCCGGCAGCGGTGGTGCTTGCGCGCGATGATATATACGAGTCCAAATTTGTTGTATTTAAATAGTAAAGACAGACTTTTTTGTTCTTCCGATTCCTTGAGTTGTTAAGTTTGATTAGGAGATGATTTCTCTCTGAAATGGCGCTTCGAGATCCGTCTGTTTATGGCCAATTTGCAGCAATTTCGGTTAAAGGTGGGTGGTTTTACTGGGAGTCAGCCCCATCAGTGTGAAGCGAACTTCCGTCGGGTCGCGTGCGATGTATTGTTTGCAAACGCCGATGGCATCCTTGAGCAGACTGTCCGGCGTGGTTGCTCCATGCTCCACGGGGAAGTTCTTGCGCCCGTCCAGCTCGTACAGCTTTCCGCCGTGGTGAACAAAGGCCACAAAGTGGTGGTACACCTTCTCGTTAATGTCCGGCGCGGCCGTTTGACCCTCGTTGGCCACCGATTCGTGCGTCTCGGTGAACCCGGCGTCATTCTCCAGCAGCTTGCCACGCTCCTCCGGGCTGAGATCGCGGGCGCCATCCAGATACTTCTTCATGACGGAACCCTCGGTCAGTTCGATGTCCGGATTGTTGAGAACGGCGTGGACCAGGGCGATGGTGCCGCAAGCATTGTGCACGTACTGCCTCAGATAGAACAGGTCCTTCGGATGTTCGATGTTCTTTGCCTTCAGCTCGGCGTCCTCCTTGGCGCGGAACTCTTCGTACTGCGGAGAAGAAAATTGGGTCCTAAAATGAAGCTTAGATTGCTGATATTATTGTTTACAGCGATAAAGCTTATTTTTCTGAGTACAATGACCCTTTGTACGACCACAAAGAGTTTAAAATGGATTTTTAAATCAATTTTGAAAAATTAACCTCGCGGTCCTTCTTGACAGAAAAGCTCCTACTTGACAGCTCGTTCCAAGGGGACCATAGTTGATCCATCGAAAAAATGTTGTCTCGTCAATTTTTTTTTTTTGCATTAAAATGAAAAAAAGTGATCAGAAATGGTTTTTAATCGTGTTTTTTACCGTTGTACATAAAAATTTACATAGGGCTTTAGTACCCAATTGAAAATCAATAACGGCAGCGATGACTCACGACGGGCGCCGCCCCACCCGGCACGGACACACACTCACCACATCGGAACAGGGAAACAGGAAAATCAGCGACTTCAGCGGGCTCGGGACAAAGGCCAGCGCGTCATCGTCCATGCTGTAAATGTCCACGATGTTCCACAGCGGCGAAACGCCCAGCTTTTCCAGGTATTTGTTGAGAACCTGTCGGAGGACAGAAGAAAAACAAATAAGAAAAATCTTAAACCACAAAGGAATTGTATCGATTACACTTACATCTGGGTTCGATTCCAGTGGCAACCAGGTGGTCATGGTAAAATTAACAGATTTTCGACTGTTCTTGGTGGTGGTTCAAAGCTGACTCAACGTGAGGTGACTTCAGTTTTCCTCCGACGATGATAATTCAATTTTCCACGGGAATAATCTAATTTGCTACGAGCAGTCAGTCAGCGGAAAAGCAGCGGAGCGGGTGCCGGCAAAACATATGCAACTTTCAAAATGACATCCCCACCCACACGCTGATAACGGACGCACAAACACACACACACACATGGAGCAGGTGACAGTTGCAGAAATTCAACTGTAGTGCTGTCTCTTTTCGTCTGCTGCAGGTTTAATGAAACGTGTGGTTGCCCTTCTCTTTACCCATTTTACACAATACTTGAAAATCACTAGATTTTTGCTTATATTAATATTAATATACGTTTGAAAAGGTCAGTGCTAAATTCCGGGTAGTGTTTTTACCACCGCTGTGCATAAAAAAATATACCGTAATCTGGGGTGAATCGGGACTACAGTCTGAATAGGGACAGCAGTTTTAGAGCACCTAAAGCTTTTAAATTAGGAAATGGATATACACATTTTGTTTTCCTGAGTCTGTTCTAACTGAAACCAACCAGAAAAATTAAAATATTGTGCTCCAACATGGTTAAAACTGCTGTCCCAATTCGCCCCATGTGTCCCAATTGACCCCAGTTTACGGTATGGCTTTAGGAGCCTATTTTAGGACAAAATTTCATTATGTTCGGATTAAGATGCATTTTTGAAATATTTTTTATTTAATGCTTGTAAAAGGAATAGCATAACTTTTCATAAAAGTGAAAATAAACAGAAATGTTCACAAAAAGTTGCTCTACTCGTTGGTAAAAAAAAGCAAAGCAATCCACTTTGGGAGCGTTCTTTTATTACGTAACGCGAAAAATCGGACTTTTAGACCCCTCCCCCTCGTAACAAAATTTCCATACAAATTTTAAAAATTTGTATGGAGCGTAACACGGCCTCCGACCCCTCCCCCTACTGCGTTACGTAATAAAAGAACGCTCCCTTTAACGAGCCCTGGGTCTTTTGTGGGCTCTGTTGCAAGTTTCTGCTCATTTCTAGGCATCCGAAGGTTATGTGTGGTGAATCACCCAAAATCTCTTTTACGCAAATT
Organism: Culex quinquefasciatus; assembly: GCF_015732765.1. Taxonomy (NCBI): domain Eukaryota; kingdom Metazoa; phylum Arthropoda; class Insecta; order Diptera; family Culicidae; genus Culex; species Culex quinquefasciatus. Next base: position 51,369,797 of record NC_051862.1, on the reverse strand, counting down.
GACCGACGTTTTACTTCCCCATCCGATAGAAGGCCAGGAGGTTAAGGCGGGAATCGAACCCGCACCCCATAGCAACTTAGGGATCAGCAGCCGAAGCCGCTAACCACCGCGCCACGAGGCCCCCTCCTCGTTGGTGTACTTGGTTTTAGTGAATTTCAAGGAACAATCCAGATTATCCAACATCATTCAAACACGACCGCTTATTAGGCTTAAAATGGGCATATTTCCCCTACTATCAAAACATGTAAGAATCCCGATTATAAACCAAATTCAACCTGTTCACCTATTCTTTTTTTGGCACCGCTCCAAAGTTTTGCGATTTTCGGCATTTTTGAAAACAAAAAATTACAGAGCAAAACTCGAGAGCTATTTTTTAAACTTTAAATTGGACGCTGAATGGAATGGCGTCATCAGATGATCGATGGAAATCAATCATTGATGCATTTTGTGCAATTGAAAACATTCAATGCAATTTTCTTAAATATACATGCGATTTATTTTTGATTCTTTACTACGCAATCAAAAAAAAAAAAAAAGGACGAGCGAGAGGACGAGATACATGTTTGTTTGTTCTTTATTAGAGTTTTATGGATTTTAATTATTGCATTCACAGCTTATACTTAACATCCGTGGATTTCAAATCTACGCAGCTTTAATCGAGTCACCTGAAAAAAACAATACATATTTGTGATTACTAGGGAAAATTCTCATATGTCTGGCAAGTTAGGCACTCGCTCTTAACTTCATCCAATTGGCTGATTTTCACTATTTAAACAACTTTTTTTTGTAAAACTGTCGACAGAAACGCCAAAGTCTTGATATGCTTACATTAGAGGCACGGTGAAATTACATGCTGTGCCCCTACTTTGCTTTAATACATTTCTCGGGTTAGTTTTCAAAAGGTCCTATGCGCCATTTGTTAACTAAGCAGGTTTTCGATCGACTCTCGTTCAATTTATGAATTATCAACTTGAAAAATGCGTTTAATTGTTTATCTGCATGTCTTTCGAATGTTCTTTACTGGAAAACAATGAAAATTTAATTTATTCTAGAGAAAAATCAAATAAGTGTCCGAGGTTGTGCTGGTTGTTACCCTAATGCAAACTAATCGAACTGTTTGTAACGGAGCAAATAAACGTCGATCCATAAATAGAATTTTAGAAACTATAGTTTATAATTATTAGGTAATTTTTAATTGTCATATTGATTATAACACTGAAATAATACTATAAGGCTCGCTATAAGCCACTAATTGAAATGTAACTGACCTAAGCTTGTGTTTATTCCTTACATAATTGCCAATTGCCACATATTGTCTATCTCAATACTCGTCCAAGTGATTAGATTAGCTCAATAACGTAAAAGCTTGAGTATAATACAAGTCCATGCTGTAACATGCGGCTAGCTATGATGCAACTATACAGATAAAGGGGACATTCAGCCAACAGTCACGTATATCGTATGCTTCTTATTACTCATGCACTCAGTGCGCGATTCCTTATCTTTACTATTTTGGCCAAAATCAATCACAAGCGCGCGTCGCTTTCACGTAGTGACTCACCCTAGGACTTACCTTTGCTAGCTTTTTCCACGGATCTTCGCTTTATCCGGGCGTAAGGACCGATGGCCGGATCCATAACAAAATCGTACAAAACTCGAACCCAAGACGTATGCTGTGGTATGGTGTCGTAGAACTCGGGTGCAATTTTTCGCACTTCTGGTAATCGGCTACCGGGAATGGCGGGAAAATCGTGATGTTCGTTGTGGTAGCCCACGTTGAAGGTGATCCAGTTCAGGGGTCCGTAGTACGAGTACGTTTCGAAGCCCTTTGCGTACATGTAATGCTCGGCTATAAAATGTCCAGCTACCGGATGAAGACCCATAGCCAGGAGAGATCCAATGATTAGATAGAACATGGCCTTCCACCCGAATAAGTACACCACGGCAGTGTTGAATGCTAACTGTACAATTGTGTTGATCACTTCCAGTCGTTCCACCGGAAGGGGATTAACAAACAGCGGTCGGATAGCGTAGAACAGGGCTGCAGAACCACCCAAATGAATTTGCCCAATGTGGTGCAGAACAATTTAGCTTCCAAAATGCTGGGAACGTCCGGATCCAAATGTTCATCGGCCAGGTGTCGATGGTGTAGAATGTGGTATTTTTTAAACGACACTGACATGGGAAATCCAATCGGCAGGTTGCACCACATTCCAAAGTACCGGTTCGCCAGCGGTCTTCCGTACCCAAACGCCATGTTGTGAGATATCTCGTGGTTCGCCAGCATCAACGAATGATTAATCACACCTCCGAAACAGTATGCTACCAGGACAATCATTTTCCACGATTGATCTTGCATCACTTGGAGCATGAAGATTTGCATAAGTACCATCGCTGTTACGATATATTTAAACTTTGGATCTGGTCCGTACAGCTTCTTGATCTCGGGATACTTTTTCAGCATTACATCGCGTCGACCGATGTGTGGTTGTTCGTTGTAGACCCATTCGAAATCCGTCCGGGAAACGTGTTGACCCATTTTTCGAGTGGTGGGACTCGCTTCCTGGCCACAAACTGACTAAAACGAATTTAGTAGATTGAGCTGCGAAAATTACACGCCGGAATTGGCACGCCGCTAGGACTGATAACGGGCGAGCTTATCTGTTTTTGGGAGGTCGATAAAATGGATTTCCTTTGCCCATGACTCTGGATGGTGGTGAATTTTGGCAAAGGTTATGCTTGTCACCTTAGTTATCAGTCTAATACAAAACGGGCTTTTTAATGTGTGAGTAGGGGAACTTCTCGTATTTTTGGCAGGTTAAGCACTAGCTCCTAACTCCGTCCAATTTGCTAATTTCCTTTATTTAAAGAACTTATTTTGCATAACTATGTATAGAAACTTACTTGCTCACTTCCTATTGAGCTATTAATCACTTGATTTCAGTTGAAAACGCTTTTTATGAGCTGTAACATAATTCTCAAATCAAATCAAAGCAAACCTTGGCGTTCTCTATTGTGAGATTCCTACTCGAAACTAGGTGTCCGAAGGCTTGAAACGATGAGGCATTTTAAACCTCTTTACGACTAAGCTCCCATCCACCTCGATATTCAAACTGACGCCCTTTGATTGTGAGTCCATTTGCCGACCAGCGACTCTCCGAGATAGGTTTTTATCCAGGAGACGACCGTGGAGACGACTCACCTACAGCGGTATACGCACTTCGGAAGGAACCGGTCAAGAAAAAAATCAAATGGGCAGCAGCGGCAGCGCAAGCTAGTCAGAGAGGGTGAAGAAAAGCCCCAAGAAATCGCTCCCTCTCCTTTGTTCTGCTGTTCGTAAAGCTGTTTCTTGACCCATTTCCTTCCGATCAGCATACTAGCCTTACACCTGGACTGAGCAAACTATTTAACAAACTAACAAGCGTGATCAGATAAATTTCGTCTCGAAAAATGCCATCCGGTCGCAACCGGTATGCCTACAATTATATTTCTTTCAATAAACATTTGCAGGGTTTTTTTTCTAAAATATGAAAAAATAGATCATATTTTTGTAAGTATTTGCATTTCAAAGTCAACTTTTCAGTTGTATCATGTGTCATGTACAAACTGTTGTATTACGTTATTTATCACCATGCCATAGTTTCGTAGTTTATGGACACTTCCTACAAACGTCATTCATTCACGCTCGCTTTCTCTTTCACTGTAACTGAAAATCGCACTTTGCTGAGTTCGTTTTCGCACTTTTTCATACGATTTTTTCAGTTCGACTGCGATTACACAAAAAAGTGTTATCGTAGTTGAACTGAAAAAATCGTATGAAAAAGTGCGAAAACGAACTCAGCAAAGTGCGATTTTCAGTTACAGTGTTCTTTCTCACTTTTCATTAATTGGGTCCTAAAATGAAGCTTAGATTGCTGATATTATTGTTTACAGCGATAAAGCTTATTTTTCTGAGTACAATGACCCATTGTACGAGCACAAAGAGTTTAAAATGGATTTTTAAATCAATTTTGAAAAATTAACCTCGCGGTCCTTCTTGACAGAAAAGCTCCTACTTGACAGCTCGTTCCAAGGGGACTATAGTTGATCCATCGAAAAATGTTGTCTTGTCAAAAAAATTTTTTGCATTAAAATGAAAAAAAGTGATCAGAAATGGTTTTTAATCGTGTTTTTTACCGTTGTACATAAAAATTGGCATAGGACTTTAGTACCCAATTCTGTATCCGAGTGCCGAGCAGTACAGTCGTGTCAATGTCAATAGTTTGTTAAGTTAATCAAACTTGTTTTAATTGACTACCAAATAAAACACTAACCATGCGGTTTATTCAAAACGCATTGGAATATAAAACGTTGTTTTTATCCACATTTGTCCATTTTTTTCATTTTTTTTGTCATTTCGATTTATAAAACTAAGGGACCATCCATAAACCACGTGGATACTTTAGGGGGGGGGGGAGGTATGGCGCTTGTCCACGCTCCATACAAAAAGATTTTTTGTATGGACAATTTTCCATGAAAAGGGGAGGGGGGGGGGGTGGAGATTTTTTGTTTATGGATGGTCCCTAAAATGCCAAAGATCGGCCGTGACACCGATTCTGTGTTTTCAGAAGTTGATAACTCCTATTTTTAAGTGCCTTAACATATGCAAAAGTGACCAAACCAATTTCGAACTAAATAAAAATAGTTTGCCGTTATTTTTTACAGTTAAATTATATTGCTAAAAATGTGAAACACTTCCGAAAACACATATCACAACACAAAACACGCAATTACATTTTAAGTGTAAAAAGTTGATTTTTTCCCGATTTCGTCATTTTTTTGAATTTGCGCGTGGCATGCCGGAAGTCACAGGTTTTTAGGCTAGATTTTTCGGTCTAAGGACTTTTTTTCCTAGAAAGACCACCTTATAGCCTTTCATTTGCGTCCAAGACAACTAAAATCGGTTGAAATGGCGTGGAGTTAAGATTTTTAGAAAAATGTGGTTTTTGATAAACCTTATGAAAATTGCCCTTTTTTGGGGCCACAGTAGCATGCCGAAGGTCACCCTAATGGCCAAAAAAAACTGGCAAAAATACGGGCTAATACGGGACTAATTATTTTGGCCAACAAATTTTCAGCCCGATCGGAGAACTTCTTTTTGGTTTATTTTTTGCATATCCCTGACAGAAAGCGGTTTCAAAAACACACGAAAAGCAAAAAAATGGATTAAAAAAGTCAGATATTTTCTAATCTAAATCAAAAGAAAATAAAATATGTTCAAAAATGTCACTAGAGGGTTAACGTTTTCTCTACTCTCGTTCCCGAAAAACTGGCAACCCGACTCTACCCGCGGGCTGTCGCGCCAAATGTCAAAACAGTTTCTTTTGAACTCATTTTTCGAATACGTTCCATTTACCGTGTACCGCGCAGCAGTGCCACAAGAGTGAAAAAAAGAGTGTCGAAGAATCTTCCCGCAGCAGTGGCCGTGGTGCGGAAGAAGCGCTTGAAAAACACTAACGGGAATCGACAGACCCGGTCCAGCTCCGCGTAAAATCGGCCCTCGTTGGTTCGTCCACTTCCGGCAGGAACAGATCCTTTTTCTTTTCCGCTAGTGTCACTTTTTCTGGTGTGGGTGTGTAAGTGTGTGTGCGTGCTGCACACGCTTGACAGAACGGGACAGCAGCGCATTGTTTGGCTGAGTGTGTACGTGCGTGCGTGTGTGTGTTTGTGTCTGGAGGAGAGGCTTTTGGCTCGTGATAGAGGAAACTTCCCGCAGGCAGTAGAAGCAGCTCCCGGGGACCTAGCCCGGACCGTGTGTGTGTGTGTGTGCTCCGACGTACGCTCTGCCACCCCGCGCATCCCGGAAGAGCTGCACAACTGGCGCCTGTGTCGAGATACAACAGTGCCTCCTTTCGCTTCCGCGAGTGGGTAAGTTCCGGCGGAGAGATCTGCTAAGAAAAAGTTCGGTCCCCTCCCTCCCGACACACGTTCCATTGTCATCCTCTTCACAGTCGCACTGATCGCCGTCGATTTCGACATCCAGCCATTGTTTTGGAAGTCGCGCCTTCGACGGACGATGATGGCCGCGGAGTTGCTGCTGCTGATGCAATTGGCAAATAATGCAAATTAGGGTTTACCGCCGATAATGGCTACTCGCGGCTAGACGCGGTCAGTCTAGCGAACCTCCGGTGTTGTTTCGGTTCGGGCGGTGGGCTAGAATCGAGAAAAGATATTTGCGGGATTGTGTGTCTTTTTTCCAAGTGGCCATCGTGGTGCAGCAGCAAAATCTTGGATTGGCAAGAAGGGAAAATAATGAAAGTGAAGAAGTCATCGCGTAGGAGAGTGCGGGGTTTGTCGTAGCTTATTATGAAAATTAAAAAAAAAATAATCGAGTTTGTTATTTTGCTTTACATATTTTTTAATAGTTAAAGATTTATTTCAATCAAAATTCAAGAACAATTGAATTATTTTATTTGAAAAGGTCCTATAAACATAGAAAATTATGTAACTTAAACGGCCTCCTAAAAAACTCTGGGATTGTAAAATTGTTTGTTGTAACTTTTTTTTTCACAGCAAACCGCTTATTATACTTAGCTAATTTGTATAATAAAATTAAGAGGCTGTATTTCATATTGCATTGTACTACTCGACTTTAAGTTGATGTCAGTAAACGCTTTTGTATCGTCAAGGTATGGTCGGTTTCGACTCCCTGAGCACGCTTCGATCGACAGACTTGAATTTTAGTGAATTCCCTGTGTTCAAAATATGCCCTTAAATTACTCCTTGAAAATAACTTCGTTTAGTAGACTTCAGTGATTCCTCACAAAACCATAGGATCAGGTTTTGATGGTATCAACATCCCCACCAAATTAGAGCTTGATCTGAAAATGCGTATTTCAATTTTGCACTTTTTTGTGCACGCTTGAGATGGTGTATGGCAGATTATGCACCAGGCTGAATAAGGCTACCTTGTAGGTTGTAGGTATGTTTTGTCACACCAGGTGATTGTAGAGTGTGGACTTAAAAAATGTCCGTAGGTGTCCGGTGCTCCTGCTAGCTTGGATAGCTGACTATCGGTAAAGGCTTCTTCGAGATGGCTCCCATCATCTCTTCCGTTGGGCACTTAGTGCAGTAGATAATTCGTCCTTAGACAGCTCTGGTTGTTCTCGTCCAGATTTGCCAGCAATCGCTTCAGCCACAAAGCTTCTTCAGTCAGCTCCAGCTGATCGTCCCTCCTTTTCGCTGTTTGACTTCCTGTCGAAAGTGCTCTCCGCCGTTCTTGAGTCTTGCTCACCCTTAGACGATAGTGGCTGGTCTCATTCAGCAACCGGATGATTCGTTTGTGCTAGGTCTAGTCCGTTAGAGTGGACGCAGCTATCTTATTGCTCAGTATCGAAATCGCTGCGGAAGTGTCCGGTTTCGTGTACACTGACAGCAAATGTCCGACCACCTTCCGATTCTCAACATTATCCGGCAATGGCTCTCCACGACCTGATTGATGTACTTACTTCGCTTGGTTAATGAAGAAAGCACCTCGGTCATCGCGTTTGACTTCAATTCCGAGATAGTAGAGCAATTCTCTACGAAATCGGTCTTTTTTCTTAAATTTTAATTTTCGTATTTTTTAATCCGGCTGAAACTTTTTTTGGTGTCTTCGGTATGCCCAAAGAAGCCATTTTGCAACATTAGTTTGTCCATATAATTTTCCATACAAATTTGGCAGCTGGCCATACAAAAATGATGTATGAAAATTCAAAAATCTGTATCATTTGAAGGATTTTTTTGATCGATTTGGTGTCTTCGGCAAAGTTGTAGGTATGGATATGGACTACACTAAAAAAAATGATGCACGGAAAAAAAATTTGGTGATTTTTTATTTAACTTTTTGTCACTAAAACTTGATTTGCAAAAAAACACAATTTTTAATTTTTTTTATTTTTTGATATGTTTTAAAGGACATTGATTGCCAACTTTTCAGAAATTTCCAGGTTGTGTAAAAAATCTTTGAGCGAGTTATAAATTTTTGAATCAATACTGATTTTTTCAAAAAATCGAAGAATTGAGCGCAAAAATTTTTCAGCTTCATTTTTTGATGTTAAATTAAATTTGCAATCAAAAAGTACTGTAGTGAAATTTTGATAAAGTGCACCGTTTTCAAGTTAAATCCATATTTAGGTGACTTTTTGAAAATAGTCGAAGTTTTCATTTTTTAAAAATAGTGCACATGTTTACCCACTTTTGACAACAACATTTTTGAAAAGCTGAGAAAATTCTCTATATTTTGCTTATTCGGACTTTGTTGATACGACCTTTAGTTGCTGAGATATTGCAATGCAAAGGTTTAAAAACAGGGAAATTGATGTTTTCTAAGTCTCACCCAAACAGCCCACCATTTTTCAATGCCGATATCTCAGCAACTAATGGTCCGATTTTCAATGTTAAAATATCAAATATTTGTTAAATTTTCCGATCTTTTCGAAAACAATATTTTCAAAATTTTCAAATCAAGACTAACTTTTCAAAAGGGCCAAACATTCAATATTACGCCCTTTTAAAATGTTAGTCTTGATTTGAAAATTTTGAAAATATTGTTTTCGAAAAGATCGGAAAATTTCACAAATTTTTGATATTTTAACATTGAATAAGCATCCAAATAAGCAAAATATAGAAAATTTTCTCAGCTTTTCAAAAATATTTTTGTCAAATGTGGGCAAACATGTGCACTAATTTAAAGAAATGAAAAACTTCGACTATTTTCAAAAAAGTCACTTAAATATGGATTTAACTTGAAAATTGTGCACTTTATCAAAATTTCAGTAAAGTACTTTTTGATTGCAAATTTGATTTTACATCGAAAAATGAAGTTGAAAAATTTTTACGACCAAAATTTCGATTTTTTTTTTAAATTAGTATTGATTAAAAATTTCATAACTCGGTCAATGATTTCTTGCACAACCTGGTAATTTCTGCGAAGTTGGCATTTTATGTCCTCTAAAACATATCAAAAAATAAAAAAAATAAAAATAGTGTTTTTTTTTTGTTTATTTAACTATCTGGCCTCTGTTACCATAGTTTGGCCAAGTTTTACCTTTTTACAATTCAATTATATTTATTTAAAATAAATGCGACTGGCGCAGTCCCACGTCAAACTGCAGGCTTCCACTGTCTTCTCTTCGGCTTGATTAAAAATAGTGTTTTTTTGTAAACCAAGTTTTAGTAATATAAAGTTAAATAAAAAAATCACCAATTTGTTTTACCGTGTATTATTTTTTTCCAGTGTAGTCCGTATCCATACCTACAACTTTGCCGAAGACACCAAATCGATCAAAAAATTCCTTCAAAAGATACAGATTTTTGAATTTTCATGCATCATTTTTGTATGGACAGCCGCCAAATTTGTATGGAAAATTTTATGGACAAACTAATGATGCAAAATGGCTTCTTTGGGCATACCGAAGGCACCAAAAAAGTTTCAGTCGGATTAAAAAATACAAAAATTAAAATTGAAGAAAAAAGACCGATTTCATCTACAGATCTTCTTCGTTAAAATTGTTGGGGGCGGGGCTAAATTTTGGTAAGTGGCTTGTTCAAACAAGATGTTCAACATCAGTTAAACAAGCGTTGTAAGAGAACTCTTGTTGGATGAAGATTTCACTGGAAATTTTCTTGGAAAGAGGATGTTAAACAAGAAGTAAAACGACACCTACAAAAAGACAGACGAATAAAAGTACCCCACATCTCCTATCCCTTCTAGTGTTACCCCCTAGTATTAGGCTTGGTCACTTCAAAACTAACAAATCAGCTGTGTGGCCACGATCGCCGCGACAACTATCCAAAAATTTGTCTAAATACTTTCATTTTCTCTTGTCTTTTCTTCTTCTCTCTTTCCCTTTTATTCACTGGCTGACATATTTATGGTGTCTGGTGTCTTCTTTGCGGGTGGTGTTTCGGAATGTAATTTGGAACGGGACATTTGTCTACCTCCAGAACTAGCAAACTCGACTCGACCTCTTCACAACAAACTTTGTGTGTGTGCGCGCGCGGCTAGGTTGGTAGCAGGTTCCTCGGAGGTCCATTGTGGCTGACGACACGGCGGCCGCCGAAGCAAACCAGCAGCAACGACGACGACGACGCAACTCACGGGAGGAGGAAGACGACGGAAGTAACTACGGGCGGACCGAGGCCAGCAACTGCGACCGGATGAAAACGAGAAAGAATCTGACGACAGTGACAGCAGCAGCATTGGAGGAAGACGAGTTACGACAAAAGCAACAGGCGATAATAGTGCTACAGAGTTAAGTGATTCGTCCAAGAGGGGGGGAAGACGGGACAGAGGATTCGAAAAAGGACGACGACGAGGAGAAGGAAGAAGGACAGGCTAGGAACCGGACGGAAAGGCAGGAATTGCAACAGCATCAGCAGAAACAAGAGAAGCTTAAGCCCCAGATCGTGGTGCAGGTAATCTTGGTGGTTACTAACAAATGCATTTTGGTTTTTCGCTTGGTGTTTTGGCTTAACTTTTTTGTTCGCTTTGCTTGAAATCTCTACTAATCATCCTCTGAATGGTATGTCGCCAGCCAATTCTTTCTTTCGTTGAAATGCTTGTGTTTTGTGTGGGCTGGGCTCGTATTTATCAGTAGTGTTGGAAATAAACAAAACAGAAAAATCGATCCAACTCACAGTCAACGCTTTGAGTGTCCTGGTCGCCTTCTTAATAATGTGGTAAACAAAGCCCGGGGTGCGAAAATATGTGTCTAAAAATGCATCGCTGGGCAATGTGAAAAATATCTTGGATAGAATTTCGCCTTTTTTCCATCCTTTACTATCGTTTTACGCAAAATTGATATTTTTCGTCCGATTTCTGTGTTTCTACGCATAATTGTCCCGTGGGTCCCTATTCACCCCATAAGTCCCTAATCATCCCAGTTAGCAGTTTATCACTCTTATCTGCAATCATCTTGCTATAAAATAGATAAACAAGACACAATACTTCGTAAAACTGATAATTTAGTGAAAGAAAATAGGGGAAAGCGGGGCAAGTGTAACAAGCTAAGGAAATGCTCGTTATAACCCATTAAAAACGTTAAAAAATCTGTCCGATTTTTTTTTATAATTATCTTATTCCAGGTCTCGACTAAGACTTTTATAGAACAAGTTTTCAAAAAATCCAGTTTTTTAATGTAATTTTTTTTTTAAAATTTTGATTTTTCTAATGATCTACTCAACTAGTGGGGCAAGACGAACCACCCGTTCGGGCAAGAGGAACAATGCATGAAACAACATGTTAATTTTCTTACAATTGAACTGTTATCACTTAGATACATCAGATTAGAATATATTTGAAATGTTTCTTTCATTTTTAGATTAAATAATAATATTTTACTAAACATTTGATCGTTTTACAAAAAAATTACTTAGTTGAAAAAAAGGAAATTTTCGTAATATCACTTTTTTGTATGGACAATTTTTTTAACAATTGTTTATCAGTTTTTAAGTACGTTTATGCATTTATTTCCCAATAAAATATGTTGTTGCAGCAATTCGTAATTTTTCCCATACTAAAAATCTATATGGTACACTTGCCCCACCTGAACAAGATTTTTTAAAAGCTCTCAACAAAAATAACCAAAAGTTAAATCATTCTTTATAATAGGTGCAAGTCATTGGTAGGGACACCACTGATCTAGAAAAAATGGCATTTTGATAAAATGGTATTTTGATAAAATGAGCCTTAAAACGAACCATAAGCCTTATTTTGCACTTTCCAAATATTATAAGAAAACCAAGGTTTTGAAAAAAAATTAATCTTAAGCCCCGTGGCGTTTACGTCGTTTTGGCGGTTATGTAGTAGAATCAACTACACTCAAACCCCGTTGGTTTGACACCAACTGTTGTCAAACGAACGGGGTCACTTTTTAGTTTGACACCCCTTTTATACGGAGTTTACACATACTACCAAATGTTTGTTTAGATGTGTGCGTGAGCGCCGTGTAAAAAGTGACAGTTCGTCACTTTTTGGTTTGACTTTGACCAACCAACGGGGTACAAACTAAAAAAGTGTCAAACGAAAAAGTGACCAACCACCGGGGTTTGAGTGTAATTGCATTGCTAGCAACAATTTCTCATACTGGAAATAATCAAAATTTTAGAAATAACGGCCGTACGAGCGATTTTTCCTCTTGCCCCATATGGTCGTCTTGCCCTACCTCCCCCTACTTGGTGGGACAATTATGCGTAGAATTGTAACGATGGGACAAACAGACTTGGTGTTGTTTTCAATGATTTTCCGAACTAAGTACTAGAATTTTTAGGTTGTTTTTTTTTCGAAAAGTACACATCAAACTAAACCTAAAAATGATAAAAAGTCAGAATTGTATAAACGAAATTACATGGAGCAATTATGCGTAGAACTGTAGTATAACGAGTTTTAACAGTATAACCAATATTCAAAGAACCTTGTAGAATTTGTTTTTTTTTTTTTTTGCAATTCCGTTCCAACACTACAGGCGAATCTCCGATTGTCGATCTCCACTTTCTCGATATTCCTTCCTTCTTCGAAGGAGTCCTCCTTTACTCAAAGTTAGCTTCGATGTCGACACACAGAAAGTCGACTGTATTTCTCCGTTTCTCGACTACAGGCGAATCTCCGATTGTCGATCTCCACTTTCTCGATATTCCTTCCTTCTTCGAAGGAGTCCTCCTTTACTCAAAGTTAGCTTCGATGTCGACACACAGAAAGTCGACTGTATTTCTCCGTTTCTCGATATTTTTTCAGTCCCTGCAAACATCATACTTCAATGCTCTTTTTCCTCGATATCCTCTCCCTTCCTCGATTGTCCCATGCACTGTAACTAAAATTCGCACTTTTATGTTGGATTTTTTCCTTTGGTTAATATTTTTGGAGTTTTTTTTTGTTTTTTAGAGATTCAATAAACCAAATTTTGGATCTGTAGCAACATTTAAAAAGGGCGTAAACGCATTATGACAGCAGCTGGGAAGGCCAGCTGCCTACGAGTTTTGTGAAAATGTTACCGGTTGTCTTGAAATTTGTAAAATAGTTCCAGTTGTCATAATGCTTATCCGCTCTTTTCAAATGTTGCTTCAGATCTTGTCTACGAAACGGAGTTCTCATGGGAGTCTAACAATCTTTTTTTTTTGTTTGCTCTTTTCTGAAGCTGAGCATCAGAAAGAAATTTTCAATCAAATCTTTATTTTGCAGCGTTCTGTAAAAGTTCTCTTTCTCAATGGTTTCTGCTCAGCACAGTTTGCTTAGCGTTCAAAAAATTAAATCTGCAAAAAGTTGAATTGGAAGTTGTGCACCAGAGCACCACCAACTTTAATTTTGAACACAAAAGCTTTTTACTTCAAATCGCTAAGAAGTTTAATTGTTTCATATTGCTTCGGAATGTGTTTAAAATTTAAAACTACATTTTCTTCTCTTGACGACAATGTTTCTATAGTTTGAAATGGAAATTTTGAAAATCTTTGCATTTCCAGATTTCTATTATTGGCTCATTCAAAACCATTAACACTAATTTTCTTTTTAAAAAATACGAAAAATAATTAAACCGTAGGTTCAAAAACAATGTGTATTTGAATAGTCCTAACCAGTGTCGTGGTAAATGAGTGATAAAAAAACTATCATTTGATTATTCTCGCACCAACATATCCGAAGGTATAGCGACCGTCAATGTTGCTTGTGAGTTCTCTTCAGTTCTTTCATTCTCGCTCTCATACTCCATCTCATTTCCTCGTTCTTTCTCGACACTCGCCGGATATTATTTTGTTTTCTCAGAGAAGCGCAATGAAAGAACGTGAGAGGGGAACTGGGAACCACGCATTACGTCGTGTTAAACTGCGTTGGCAGATTTTTTTTTGTGGCTACCCTCTGTTGAGGAGTAATGTTTGCGAATGCGGGAATGAGAGAGGAAAAGAGAATGTCAAATGGAATTGTGTAAATTTTGTAAGATGCTCCTGAATACTTATTTGCTCATATGCCCAGGTGGTGCTCTTGTTCAAGAAATAAAGAAGGCTTCATTTGTGCGTTTCTATGGGATTGCATCAAAAGGCAAAATCTTGAAAGTCTGAAATTAAAATGGCAAAATTTTGTCTTTTGCTCACAAGGCAGAATGTCTTAAAAGCCAAAATATGTATTAAATTTTGTATTTTGTTCATATTTTCACGATTTTCATCGATTGTGATGTTCAGAAATACAGCACATACAAGTTTCAGCATTTTTGTATGACCCAATCTCACCCCCCAAACCCAATGTCACCTCTGATAACGGTAAGCTATCAAACTGTGCTTTTGGTTTAACTTAAAGAGAATAGGATCACATTTCACGTAATCAACAGGGGAGAAATGATGCGTGGACATACCGCACGAATCGCTCCGCAACAGTTAGGTGTTATTCGTTAGAATAAATTTGGCAAATAGTTATATTTTGAGATTTGATTAGTACTTAAATCGAATAACATATTTTTTATAATTATGTTTTTGTGGCATATAAAGATAATAAAAAAAAAGTTGGCAGATGTGTCAGTGAAGGAGCGGTGCCATTGTGTCTGGGGAAAAAATACTTGATGATAATTTGTTTTAAACTTACCGGCAACTTTGTTTTGAATGTTTTGCGCAAAAAAAAAAAATCTCAGCAAAGCGTGTGATTAATGGGCTATTCCTCTTCCTCCCTCCAGGCAATGCCATCGGCAGTCAGCGGTGGCGGAAATCATACAGGCGGCGGTGGTGGCGGCGGGGGCGGCAATGGCAACAACATGAACCCGCAAACGAACGAAGAATGCGGCATCCGGGACGTTTGGCGACACAATCTGGACGAGGAGTTCCGCACGATCCGACACATTGTCCAGAAGTACCACTACGTGGCGATGGACACCGAGTTCCCCGGGGTGGTGGCCCGGCCCGTTGGCGAGTTCCGCTCGTCCGCCGACTACCAGTATCAGTTTCTGCGCTGTAACGTGGACCTGCTACGGATCATCCAGCTCGGGTTGACCTTTATGGACGAGGAAGGTCGAACGCCGCCCGGCTTCTCCACGTGGCAGTTCAACTTCAAGTTCAACCTCAACGAGGACATGTACGCGCAGGACTCGATCGATCTGCTGCAGAACTCGGGCATTCAGTTCAAGAAGCACGAAGAGGACGGCATCGACCCGCTGGACTTTGCCGAACTGCTGATGACCTCGGGGATCGTGCTGATGGACAACATCAAGTGGCTCAGCTTCCACTCGGGGTACGACTTTGGCTATCTGCTGAAGCTGCTGACGGACCAGAATCTGCCGGCCGAGGAGAGTGACTTCTTCGAACTGCTGCGAATCTACTTCCCCACGATCTACGACGTCAAGTATCTGATGAAGAGCTGCAAGAACCTCAAGGGCGGTCTGCAGGAGGTCGCCGACCAGCTGGAACTGCGCCGCGTTGGACCCCAGCACCAGGCCGGCTCGGACTCGCTGCTCACCGGGATGGCCTTCTTCAAGATGCGTGAGGTACATGGTTTTAGTTTCCTTAACACTAGCAGTAGTAGTAAGCACAACAGCAGTGACTTGGGCGAAAACGACGCTGCTGCGGTTGACGCTGGTTGTGGTGGTGTTGGTGATGCTGCCACTTCCGATGCAGCGCCCCCCACGACCAACAATGCCACCAACAACACCAGTGGCTTCGTCAGCTTCGAGTGCAACTGCAGCGACAGCTTCGAGAGCGTCCTGAACCAATCCATCCACCACATCGACACCAGACTCAAGATGCATGTTAGGAAGGACTCGAGCGATTAGCGACTCTCTCTCTCTCTCTCTCACATTGTTACGATTAGCAAGAAGCAAACAAGTTCCTTTTCACTTTACATTTCTCTTTGGGTCCCCGGTGGACATCGAGTTCCTTTGCCTAGGATGTCGGAATACAGCAAATGAGGAAGTTTCCCCCTCTCTCGAACACGAAAATGTGCAAACATTGTTACGTTACGTAAGCTATTTATGAATTGTTAAATTGTGAATTCTCTACTCAAGCGTTGCGCAAACAACGAAGAATAATGATATAAATCAACATTGAATTGGCAAAAAATAATGAAAAATCAAAATTATGTAAAACCTAAAACTGTTTCTTTGCTTCAATCACGAAAGAGAATCGCGCAGGATTTGCAGTGTTAGTCGCCTCGTGGAATCATCCTCATTTGCTGTATGATGCTATCGGCATTCGGAACAGAAGGAAAGTTACACTTAGCTTAGGGTTTGACTTGTTGAGTTAATTGCGAAGTTTGAAGTTTAAAATCATTCCGATAGAGTTTGCTTCAAGCATCAGATTGGCCGATCCAGCTTTTGAGGATGGTACCATGGAGGATGTCCCGTTGTGTATAGAGAAACATCGATGATAAAATCCGATTACTGTTCTAAGTTTTCTAAGTTTGTAAAATTAAAACAATTGTAAACTAGGGTAATCGGATTCGTGTCGATATTTCTCGTGCGTCTGTTTGTATCAAGAAATAGAAACTAATCAAAATAATGCTTGAAGTAAGCTCTCTTCGGATAATGATCACTAAACTGTTCCCAAACAATACTCCCAATGGAAGTGGTTTTCCCTGTTGGTTTTAGTTTTTATCAATCCTTCAACCATTTCTAGGTTGAAAATTACATGCTACATTCGTACAAGGAGCGAACCATACAAGCTTAGGAGAACCACTCGTTCCTGTCTAAATATTTCGGAGAAATTTAAAGTGCACGTGTTTCTGAGGACCACAAAGTACATGCTTCCCCTCTAGTTGAGCGTGCGCAGAAATTTTGTCACTCGGAGTAATCTGCCGTTCTACGCATAATTGTCCCATGTTCAAAAAAGTGCAACTGAGAAAAACGCGATTGAAATTTTTCGACCGATTTCTGTGTTTCTACGCATACTTGTCCCGTGGGTTCCTATTCGCCCTATGTGTCCCTAATTGCCCCAGTTAGTAGTTTATCACCCTTATTTGTGATCCTCTTGCTATACAACAGGTAAACAAGGCATAATGCTTAGTAAAACTAATGATTCCGTGTAAGAAAATACTTGGTGGGACAATTATGCGTAGAAGTTCAACGATGGGACAAACAGACTTCGTGTTGTTTTTGATGAGTTTCCGAACAAAGTACCAGATTTTATGTGTTTTTCTTAAAGTACACATCAGACTAAACTTAAAAATGGCATAAAGTCAAAATCGTCAAAAACTGACATGGGACAATTATGCGTAGAACGGCAGTAATGTTCATTGAAAAAACAAACCTGGACTTTAGAGTTATGTCCTATAAACAAATCTCGATTTCTTTTTTGATGAGGTCCTACCAACATTTGAAAGAAAATAGCTTATAGGACCTTTTTTTAAAAAAAAAAACTCTGGTAATTTACACATCAAGTGAATCCCGCTTACTCCGATCGGCATAAGCGTAAGATGTGGGAAAGATACACTCAATGTTTACATTTGTTTATAGAGTTTCTCAGAAAATGTTCACAAATTAACGAAAAGAAATTCAGGGGAAAGTGGAACAAGACGACCATATGGGGCAAAAGGAACAATTGCGCGTGTGACCATTAGGGCGGAATCGAGTTATATGGGAAAATTGAAAATGATAAAAAAAAATCCAATCAGCAACACATTTTTTTTGGTCTCTTCTTTCTAGGGTCCCAAACAACCTCCCAAAATGAACATGCATTTTCACATTTTTTTTATTTACAAAATTCATGTTTTATTATTTTATGAAACTAACACCGTAGAAGTATAGCCCTGGATGTCCTGAACAGTTCTCTACTTCACTACTAACTCTCGAGAAACTACGATCAAAATTTTATTTGTCGAGAAATGTCGATCGAGGATCGAGAAATTACAATCGTAATTTTTAATAACAACTTAAAAAATTCAAAACAAAAATTTCAAAAATTGTTGAAGATTTCTAAAATTTTAGCAATTTCAAAAGATTAAACAAGGCAAAATAAATCATATCTAAAATAAATCAAAAAAATGCAAAAAAACGTTCTTTTGAACTGGAAAAATCTCTAAAATTAAAATTTAATTTTTCGAAACATCTTAATTTTAAAAGAAAGTTTAAAAAATTCGTGTGTTAATCACAATATAAAAAAATACAATTCAATAGACTGTTTTTTTTTAATTTAAAAATCCAAAATCTTTAAAAAAGAAATTTCAAAATACAAATTTCAAATAGTTTTAAATAAAAACATTTGAAAATAAAAGAGTTAATTGAAAAAATTAAAATTGAGAAATTTTTAATATTGTTTTTTCAAGTTTAAACATTTAAAAATTTATCAAAAAATAATAAAACAATTGTCTATCAAAACCGGAAATGGATCTTATTTTTATTTTTTGATTTGGCTCAAACTTTGTGCGGATCTAAGCTATTTTGTGTCATTGGATCACCCTTACAAGTCTCCATACAATTTAGGCATCTGTTTATGCAAAAATGTAATTTTTCGAAAATCTGAAACTTTTCAAGGAATGTTTTGATTGATTTGGTGTCTTCGGCAAAGTTGTAGGTATTGATGAGGACTATTCAGAAATAAATATGTACATGGAGGAAAATGGAGCAATTCTCTGAGATTTCGGTCATTCGATTTTTTTTGTATTTTTAAATCCGGCTGAAACTTTTTTGGTGACTGCGGTATGCCCAAAGAAGCCATTTTGCATCATTAGTTTGTCCATATAATTTTCCATACAAATTTGGCAGCTGTCCATACAAAAATGATGTATGAAAATTCAAAAATCTGTATATTTCGAAGGAATTTTTGATCGATCGATTTGGTGTCTTCGGCAAAGTTGTAGGTATGGATATGGACTACACTGAAAAAAAAATGATACACGGTAAATTTTTTTTGATGATTTTTAATTTCCCTTTTTGTCAATAAACTTGATTTGCAAAAAAACACTATTTTTTTATGTGTTTTAGAGGACATTAAATGGCAACTTTTCATAAATTTCCAGAATAAGGTTTTACGCCGTGACGTCATTTGACAGCTCGTGTGCACTGTTTACATGGTCTTCGACGATTGTCGACGAATTTCCCCGAACAAAATCGACGACCGCATCGAACTGTGCTAAGTCCATGTAAAAAGTGCACTCCTTCTAACCTCCAAATCGAGTCGGCGTAAAACCTAATGGGCAAAAAATCAATATTACGCCCTTTTAATATGTTAGTCTTGATTTAAAATTCATGAAAATATTTTTTTCAAAAGAACGGAAAATTTTACAAGTGTTTCATATTTTAACATTGTAAATCGAACCATTAGTTGCTGAGATATCGACATCATATCGAAAATGGTAGGATGGTTATCAAAAAATAAAAAAAATTAAAACATAGTGTTTTTTTTTTGCAAATCAAGTTTTAGTGACAAAAAGTGAAATTAAAAATCACATTTTTTTTACCGTGTATCATTTTTTTTCAGTGTAGTCCATATCAATTTCTACAACTTTGCCGAAGACACCAAATCGATCAAAAAAATTCTTCAAAAGATACAGATTTTTGACTTCTTTGGGCATACGTAAGGCACCAAAAAAGTTTCAGCCGGATTAAAAAATACAAAAATTAAAATTAAAGAAAAAATACCGATTCCGTAGAGAACTGCTCAATGGTGATTTTTCCAATTTTTTTTTTTTCACAAAAAATAAATTTCCCAAATTCTTTTTTTAGCTTGTTTTTTTTTTTTGCTTTAGCGGACAAAACCCCGCGTCTTTTAAGCCTTTCAGAAGTATGGACCAAAATGTTGCCGAAGAGTTATGATTTTTTTTAAATATTTATTTTTGTAAAAAAATTAAATCTTGTACTTAGTTTTTTTTTTAATGTAATATCGAATTTGCAGTCAATAAGTACTTTACAAATTTTATGATTGAGTGCACCGTTTACAAAATATAGCCATTCAAAGTTGAATTTTGTCCAAAAAAATCAGGTTTTTTTTTATTTATTTTTTAAATTTCGTCTAAGGAACATTGAAGATTAAACCACTGGTTGCTGAGATATAGCGGATAAAAGTAAAAGGATCAGGAAAATTCCACCCAAACAACCCTCCATTTTCTAATATTGTGATCTCAGCAACTAATGGTCCGATTTTTTAATGTTAAATGTGAAACATTCATGAAATTTTCCAATCTTTTCGAAAACAATATATATTTTTTTTTAAATCAAGACTAACATTTAAAAAAGGCTAAACATTCAATATTACGCCTAAAACTTTCCCGAAGAAAGTATTGTGCTATCTTGCTCCGTGCTTAAAACTGGTCTAAAACGTGATTTCCGAGCAAAAAAACACGTTTTATACCAGTTTTGAGGACGCTGTATCTTTTGACAGGAGCAAGATAGCACAATAATTTCTTCGGGAAAGTTTTAATCGTTCCTAAATTTTAGGGGGTTGGTTTGAGGCCCCAAAGCATGCGCATGAGAGACATCCCATGGTTGCCCCTCCGTTGCTGAACAGAACCGTAATATCCTTTCAGCACTACTGATCATAGACTTCTACGCTCTAATGGTGTTTCCCTTAACAACAGCATGTATGAATGCGCTGAAAAGATAAAAAACTATGATTGCCAAAACAAGATCAGTTGCGAATAGGTAACAGTCATTGGCCACCAACGGCGCCCGCCATGTCAGTTTGTAGACCTCGATTTTAAGGGACGGGAATGTTAGTTAGCGCAGGTTGCTACTAGGGCAGCTGATTTACTCTGTGCTTACACCCTTACAAGCGCCAGGAACCTGAAAATTGGTTAGTAGGATTGGGCGTTTGGTCAGGATTCATCATAGAAGATGATGATGCGACCCAAAATCATAGTGTTTGTTGAAAGGTATTATGTTTTATTCTCAAGGCAAGCAATCGGATGCTGCGGATGAGACATTTCCCGTTTATCGGCTGATAACACTGCACTTTTGATGGCATTATTCCACAGATACAGACAGCCTCTTAAAGTTTTTAAAGTTTGCGAAAAATGAGTTTTTCTCAGTGTTATTATTGGTTTGATTTTCAATATTAAAAAAATAAACTTTTGTAAATTTCCACAAAGGTTGGTTGAACTATAAAAAACACCTACTAAGTGTGGAGTAATACTTCAATACTTGCAATGTTGCTTGCAGTTCAAAATCCTGTACTAACGTTCCGATCCCACCCACTTCCCCCAGATGTTCTTCGAGGACAACATTGACAACGCCAAGTACTGCGGCCACCTGTACGGTCTCGGCACGTCGTTCATCGTGAACGGTAGCAACAACAGCAACAACACGATCAGCAGCGGCGGCGGCGGCGGCAACAACACCAACAACAGTTCCAGCACAGCGGGCTCGAACGCAAACAGCGCAAACACCGGCGGTGGCGGTTCCGGCGGGGCACGGGACGGCGCCAACACCGGATCGACCGGAGGAAACAGTAACAGCAACAGCAACCAGAACAACAGCAGTAGCAACAACAGCAACAGCAACAACAACACTAGTAACAACAACAACCACGACAACGGTGAATCGAACGCGACGTCCTGATTTCGTCTGCTGACGAGGTAAAAGGGGAGATGGAACGAAACCGTTGCTGAAGATTCAAACGGCACGACACACACAAACGCATTATAACCAGCAGCAAGTACTCTTCTCTTACTAAAAAAGCAAACGCAAGAAACAAAAAGAAACAACTATTTATTGAACACACAAACAACACACACTCACAGCTTTATTACTATCAAACTATAATCGATATACTCGAGTAATTAGAGACTCTCGCTTCAAGCTCTATATCGGAAGCGCGAATGTTTATCTAATTTTAAGGCAAGGAAAGGAATAAACATTTTAATCGATAAACTTTTTTCAAGTTGTGCAGAAATTGTACCAATTTATTTTTGTGTGTCATTTTTTTTTTTTTTTTTTTTGAGTTGTTTTGTACATTATTTTCTTTTATCGCACCTTTGACGAATACCTTACTAGATGAGCGTTTAAACATATTTTCTTTTTCCTGTTTCTGTTTGATGATAAAACGCTAGGTGAAATAGAGGATTCAAAGTGAATTTATTTTTGGGCATTTTTTCTCATACATTAACTAAATCTAACTAAACTATGGTAAAGCACACAAACACACATACACACATTTAATGAACTATAGGACGACGAGCAGCAGACTCGGCATATAAATAGTGCGACGAAAAGAGAAGAGAACGAGGTTTTCTGGTTTTGTAGAATAGTTTTCTTAGTAAGAGGAGGCAGAAAAGTAGAAGCGTGCGCATGGAGGGACAAACTTGACTCGAGACACACAAATCTAGACGGAAATAAAAAGAAATAAAACAACATTTGTGAGTTATAAAATAAAACAAAAGGACGACGACGAAAAAGAAGAGAGGAAGAAGAAGTGGAGATAAAAGGCAACCACAATAGTAAAATACACAAATTCACTTAAAGGCATGAACAAAGTTACACTTTTTAGCTGCAGCAAACTTCAATAGTAAAATTGCGAATAAACAATTGACAAACAGCAAGCAACAACAACACACACACCAGCAAACCGGAAGCAGCCACATCAACCTGGTGGGGCGAGCTCAACACGCAAAAAATATACATTGAAATAAAAAGTTTTATTAATTCTGAAATTATTCAAATTTAAACATTTGTTGTGTGTCGATATGACGAAAGAAATCCTTAAAAAATTAATCCACTACTGTTCAAATAATAAGTTTTAACCGTAAAGATGATTCTGTGAACGGATCACATTCCACAGAATCTACTGGGGAGGAAGGATGCGTGAACATACCGTACCAAATGTTCAACAAATTTCGTTTAACCATAAGTCTGGGACTGAAAACTTTCGTGGTGATCGTGAATTCTCGTACACTAAAACCCCCGATTACGCTCAGGCGTTACGCTTTGTATTTCGTCGATTTCTCTGAAACGACGCAACATTTTTGCAATCTTTTTGAAGCAATTTATACGTCTTGTGCAGATCTATAAATTGATTTCAAAAGAATGTAGAAACATTACACTGTTTTCGAGAAATCAACCTAACAAAAAGCGTAACGCCTGAGCGTAATCGGGGGTTTTAGTGTAGTGAAATTACGATCCACCATCGACGTGAAATTACGATCGAAATTTGTAATAACGTCAGTGGGGGTGACTATGGGTCAAAAAAACGATACACCGCTCGTAATTTCTGAATAACAAAAACAATTTAAATAACATCGAAAATCTTTTATCGTAGAATTGTTCTTAGATAGTTTACTAACATTTCCGCGAAATATGGTGTAATTCGATGGACTCTACTTTAAATGGCAACCGTTTGAAAATTTGAATTTTTATTTATGACGAAGGCCGATTTTCAAGAAGTTTTTTTAAGATAAAAAAAATCAACAGTTTTTTATTTTTGTAATTTAAAAAAACCCTAAATTTCAAAATCGGTCATGCACACGGGATATGTCTTGGGAGTCCTCAATCCAAATTTCAGCCAATTTGGTCCATCCCATCTCGAGATATCGTGGCACCCGTAAATCAACTCGGTGTTTTGAGAAAAACGCTCACAAAGTTTGACAGTTCGCTTTGCGTATGGCAAAACTTTAAACTCAAATCGTCTTCTACTCACATAAATCATGAAATATCTTTATGGAACTTTCAGGAGTGATCGAAAATCATCTTTTTACACTAAAACCCCCGTTTACGCGCAGGCGTTACGCTTTTTGTTTGGTTGATTTCTCGAAAACAGTGTAATGTTTTTACATTCTTTTGAAAGCAATTTGTAGATCTGCACAAGACGTATAAATCGCTTCAAAAAGTTTGCAAAAATATTGCGTCGTTCCAGAGAAATTGACGAAATACAAAGCGTAACGCCTGAGCGTAAACCGGGGTTTTAGTGTACTGGATTTAATAAACAAATTTTATGTAATATGAAATTTTGTGATTTTTACGTGTATGTAACCCCTTAAGTCTGACCTCTTAACTCAGGAGTACAGTCATCCCACATATTCGGAACACCCACAAATTCGGAACACTTTTATGATAATTTGTCAATAGCATGCCAAAAGTAGCTTTTCTGTCGATCTTACTATTTTTACAACCTTCATTTGGACATTATCTTGCTATTTCACTAGTAAAAGTAGTACTTTTTGAACAAAAAACTTCATTCCAAGACTATTTTGTCCAGAGCAGCAAAACACTGCCTCCAAATGGCCTGTTTCATAATTGTGGGATGTTATTGTGCCTCCCACGATTGTGGAACACCTGAATTTAACTGATATTTTCACAAAAATGTTATCAAACCATGTATAAAACATCACTAAGCTTGAGTTTTATTGGTTTCAGTGTGTGAAGTCATTGCAGGCCAAGGGTGCACATGATACTGATGATACTCATCGGTTGACACACCTAGGCGAGGAACATCCCGGAAAGAGCCCAACTACATCCGTAGTGCTGTTTGGACAAAACAGCATGGCTCTGGTTCCTTGCAAGTGTCCTATTTTCTTACCTCCACGTTGGCTTGGTTTAGTCATCATGATGACAAGGTGTAACCTAGCTGGTGGCCTGTGGAAACGACTCGTAAACCTTTGACCAGCGAGGGTCAGAGTAGAGACGGCTAGAAGAAAGGGGCGCGTCAATGTGGGAAAGGGAAGTAATTTGTGATTGTAGACGGTATTGTTTTGATTCGTAGTATGTTGAGTCAACTGCTGTGGATGTACCTGAGCATCGCAGAACGGGGTTTCTCTTTTTTTCCATTTCAGCTAACAGCTATCTTCTGATTATTTTGTTTCACTTTTTTTCTAAAACGGCTTCTGTTTACTATCCTCCATTTGATTTCGATTTTACGTATTTGATTCTCTTATTTCCCAACGCTTTTCCACTCTATTTTACCAATTGATGCTGCTGTAACAAACTATCTGCTTTCCCTTAATTTAGCAGCGATGTCAATTTTGTTTATCATGTGCCTTTTCTTTATGTATCTATTTGAATAATTTCTCATCTTCCCTGTAAATGTTCCATCATAACAATAATCTAAGCTTGTTTGTTACCTCTTTTTATTAACTATTGTTAATTTCTATATCTACTTCATAAATTACTATATTCCTTTTACTATTGATTCTTTACAAAGTATGTTTCCTTCACTCCTTCATTGTTTTGAAACTTCACTTTTTTCTTAAGCAAGTGAGGTTCGAGCCCTTGCTCAATTTATGGAATGATTAAAGGATTAACACAAATATTACTATTGTACTTTTGAAAAACTTTTCTAAGATGCTTAGGACCATAATATTGTAACAAAACACCGCGACAAAAGAAATAGCAACAGATAAACACGACTCAACAATAGGGAAGATTTCAGGAGAAAACAATACACAGTAAAATAACAACTAGTTTTTGAATTCAAACTAAAAATAAAACAGTTTTTGCTTTAAAGAAAGTTGATAGGCACACTTTAAATGGTTAGGCGCTTATACTTACATCAAACCCTACTTAATGTACCACCCCCGGCCGAGTTAAAATGCGTAACCGGAAAAGAAGGTGTGCATGCCTGGCACGAACACTCAAAGCGTGTTCTAGCGTGCTGCTCGTACTGACTCAGAGCAAGGGTGAGATGTAGGTGTAAGGGCAGTGCGTGTTCGTCGGGAACCTAGTGCATAAGATCGGTCAAGGCCCGTTCTTACACTGAAAATTGCGAATTGCGAATTCAGTGTGTGAAGTCATTATTTGGTAATAAATATGTACTCCTGGAGAGATCCAAAGTTTGTTTACATTCGTAAGAAAAAAGTGTTCCGAATTTGTGGATTTCAAGGGTCAAAGTAATTCTTCAAAATCTTCATATAAAAGTTAAAATTTGCAGATGTTCGATACAGCATTCGAAAGATCGCAAGAAAAGCTTTCAAATGAAGGTAAAAGCGAATCATTAAGTTCAATTATCGATTTGCTATGATTTTTTGAACATTGGCCGATCTGGAGACCGTTCCGAATATGTGGGATGACTGTACTCAAAGTTTTTTAATAGCGGGCCAAATTGGAAGCTAGCATGAGCTTGCGAGCCATATGTGAAAAATTGTTTTTATTCTAAAAAATAAATAACGTTACACTAAAACCCCCGATTACGCTCAGGCGTTACGCTTTTTGTTAGGTTGATTTCTCGAAAACAGTGTAATGTTTCTACATTCTTTTGAAATCAATTTATAGATCTGCACAAGACGTATAAATTGCTTCAAAAAGATTGCAAAAATGTTGCGTCGTTTCAGAGAAATCGACGAAATACAAAGCGTAACGCCTGAGCGTAATCGGGGGTTTTAGTGTATTACAAGTAATAAAACTGAAAAAAATCAGATGATTTTTTTATTTGCATGTATTTTTTTACAATTTCGTCATTTAAATATTAGAAAAACGAAACATGACTTTTTTCCAACAGCTTTTTTAAAAAAATAATAGCCACGAAATCAACATTTCCATGAAACAAAGTGTTTTAAAATCATGACACACCAGTGCACCTAATGTTCAATTCTGGAGTTTTTTTTTTTGAAAAGGTCCAATAAACCAAATTTTCAGTTTTTGCTTTTAGGGTGTTTTTTAATACCCCTGACTCAAGGCGGTTTTAAAAACACCCAAAAAGCAAAAACTGAAAATTTGGTTTATTGGACCTTTAAAAAAAACTCCAGAATTGCATGTTTAGAAAACCTAGTGTTGCAGGATTTTTTTTTGCGGAACAGTAACTGTGTTTTCAACTGGTTCAATCGCATGCTAAAAATTATTAGCAACACAGGAAATGCATTTAAAAATGTTTTCAGTCGGTTGCACGTCTAGTTCCATTGAAATTTTGAGTTTTTTTTTTAATATGTTTTTTGTTCCCTGATTTTGAAGGGTCCTCCATAAACTTATTTGAAACGGCCAAAAGTGAAACTATAATGATAAATCGTTGAAATGGATATTTTCAACAATTATTGCTTAAATTTCAATAAAATTTGAATAAATTTTTGTTTGTCGCAATTAAATGTTAATAAGTTTTGAATGCTATTTTTAAATTATTCTAATTATTTAAACAAGTTTGAACGACTTATTACAAATTTTCAGAAATGTTGATGAAATTAAAATTTTCAATCATATTAAAACATTTAATAAGATAGATCTTTCAACAAAAATTATTTATGTCGACTTTTATATTACCGTCATCAGGGGAGACATCGGGTCTGGGGGGTGAGATTGGGTAACACAAAAATTCTTAAATTTGTATGACCCAATCTCACCCCATACATAATTTCACCTATGATAACGATACCGAAAAATAAAGGTTCACGAAAACTAAACCTTAATTTTTGAGAATTATAAAATCACTTAACAGATGGGTCAAAGGGCCACTTTACATGATCTTTCAAAACAGACCCGCGGGCCACAAAAAAATAAATCAGTAATTCCGCAAATATTTAAAAAAAAAGTATTTGTTAATTAAAAAATTATTAATTTTTATATTTTATATTTTTAGTGTTTTATATTTTTTAACAATTCAAAATTTTAATTATTTTAAGACTTTTGAAACATTAAAAAAAATCATTTCGTTTTAATATTTGAAATTGTCGAAATTAAAAAAAATAAAATTATTGAAATTTGCTGAAACTTATAAATTTTGTTGAAATTTTTGGAAATAAATAAAAACAAACTTTTAACTTATTTTGATATTATTTTCATTTTTGAGATATTTAACAATTTTTTTTTCAATTTTGTATTTCGAAAGTAATATTTTTTTATTCATTTCGTAAATTTTAGTTCTGCGACCACATTTTAGTAAAAATTTGAATAGTTGTCCTGTGCTGTAGGGGTAAGCGTGGTTGCCTCTCACCCAGTCGGCCTGGGTTCGATCCCAGCCGGTCCCGATGGCATTTTTCGAGACGAGATTTGTCTGATCACGCCTTCCGTCGGACGGGGTAGTAAATGTTGATCCCGGTCTAACCTAGAGGTTAGGTCGTTAGCCCAGTCCAGGTGTAGGAGTCGTCTCCCTGGGCCCTGCCTCGGTGGAGTCGCTGGACTAACAATCCAAAGGTCGTCAGTTCGAATCCCGGGGTGGATGGAAGCTTAGGTGTAAAAAGAGGTTTGCAATTGCTTCAACAATCAAGCCTTCGGACGCTTAGTTTTGAGTAGGAATCTCGCAATAGAGAACGTCATAAGATTGTTCTTGGTTCTAAATTTTCATACTTACCTACCTTAAAAATATATTTTAAAAACAACAATGTAGCAATTCGCCAAAGCTGGCGGGATACATAGAGCGTTTGAACAATACGTATTAATCTTCCAAGGAGATCTTTCTTTCATTTGCACACACAAAGAAAAAGCACAACGATCGTGTTTTTTTTCTTCGTCAACATTTCTAGTCTGACTATGTTGTGGTTGGTTTATTTATGCAGAATCTTTCCGTTTTAAGGTATCTTTTTTTTATTACAGTTCTACACGCGCGCACTTTTACCAGTTTTCCGTGAATTTATGCAAGAAGCCAGTCAAGTCGTTAGTTTTGTATTCTACAGGATTTCTTCTTCTTGTGTTGTTTTTTTTAGATAATATTCGTAATAGTTCGTTTATAGCATTTTTTGTAATAAGACTTATTTTGCTGGTTTCACTTCTATACGTTGAATAAGAGAAGAACGGGGTGTAGTTCGATACATTGTCCTATTTCACCTGCGTCAGGTTCTTTTTTGTCTTCTCGTGTTTTTTTTTTTGAAAAATATCACCACAATTAAACCAGTTTCATCGAAATCTATGCAGAAAAGAAAATTACTCCGCTCCGAAAAAAAGTCGAGTGTAGTAAAGAGTTGTAAAAAACAGAAAACCAAACCAAACTGCGTCTAAAGCGAAAAAACGTCCTACTTGCTACTGTTACTACTGCTGTTGCTGTACACACCCTTAAACCTAGCTCCGCTCTCGTTCTATACAAAACTATCACGTGAAATTAGATGTACTATTTTACGGGGGGTTTGGGGACACAAAAAAAATCTAAATTTCTAATTAGACCGATGTTTTATTTTTATTCATGTTTTTTTTCTGTGTGTTTCTTCTGTCTACAGAAAAAATAAGCGTTTTTCAAAAAAAAAAAAACTAGACTAAAACACGACGCACTAATTGCAGCGCTGCGCTTGCAACTTAATTTCTACATGATTTCTGTGTAAATGTACTTTTTGTGTATCGTTTCAGCAGTTTTTGTCGCGGAGAGGGTAGTTCAATTTTAATCACCGATTTTTGTTTGTTTAATGATTTAAATGTATTTTGTCTACATGTACTTTTACATTGTTTGTTTCATTAATGTATTGTTTGTGTGTATTTTATACTAAATCGCTACCGCTAGAATATAGTTTCTCGATAAACAATAAAGAGTTTGCTCTCCTCTCACTCTCTCTCTCTCGCTAAGTAACTTCTAATTCGAATCCAGCAGGTTGTCCTGCAGTTCGGCCGCGTGAACCACCGTGGCACTGCTCTCCCCACCAACTCCGCCAGCCTGCTTCATCTTGCACTCCGGACAGTACCACTTGCCCTTCGGTGGCATAATGATCCCGACGCACTCAAAGTGGAACCACTCGATGCGGCAGTTGTCCCCGTCGCAGGCAATCATCTCCGAGACCTCGTCGTACGGACACCGGCAGTAGCAGTACACGGATTCGCCCTCGCGCGGCGGTCGCCACCCGGCCGGGATGCGGATCTGCGAAGGCGGGAAGAACTCGGTGTGGATGCCGGGGAAGGAACCGAGGGGGAGCACTTTCGGGGCGGCCGGGTTCGGGATTGGGGGTTGGAAGGGGGCTGTTGCGGCGGCGGGCAGGATGACCGGGGCGGAGGTTGGGGGAGGGTAGACGGGCGGGACGATCGGAGCGATTACGGGGGGTGCGGATTTGGGCGTTTTGGACTTGGGTGGGGCACGCTTTCGGCCGCCGGCTGGGGTCTTTGGAGTGCCTCGCGCCGGGGTCTTTTTCGCCGAGAGGGACAGTTTGAGCTTGGGAAGTGGGGGTGGTGCTGCTGCTGCTGACACGCGACTCGCTTTGGTTTTGACCGGTTTTTGACTGATTTGAAGGGCGCCTTCCTGGCTGGAGTCGCTGTCGGCGTCGTTCTGGCCAAACAGGGGACCCGGGTTGATGTGGTGCACGGGAGTGTGCGGGATTCGCATGGGTTCGACCCGGGGAGGTACCGCCGCTGGGGTGAGCGCAGCTGCGGGGGGAACACGGGACGAAACGGGCGTGTGGTGTTCCGAGGTTCGCGACTTGGATGGTTTGCTCTTGGGTGGCGAGGGAAGGTCCTCCTTGCTCCAAACCAGGTTCGGAGGGGGGGTTGGTTTCATCACGGAGAGGATCGACTTTTCCGGGTTCTTGGAAACCAGCGGCGTCAGCGTGGGTGGCAACTCGTCGTCACTGGTGTAACCGTAGAACTTGTTCGGTTTTCGACTGCGCTGGGATCGCTTGAGGGGCGCGTCCGATTCGGAACTGTTGCCGGTGCTGAGTCGCGGCGTGTTGATCCGGGAACCGACGAACGACGTCTCGGGCGATTCGGGGACTGCTGCAGAAGGTATAGCTTGGGGTGTAGCGGGTTCCATCGGGTGTAGCATTGGCGGGGCGGTGTGCGGAACCGCTGGAAGCACTGGGGCCGGCGAGAACTGATCCACGTGGTTCAGATTTAGCGGGGGAGGAATGTTCGGATGCTGGTGGGGAGCCGTGTGGTGGTGGTGATGGTGATGATGGTGCACCGCAGGTGCATCATGAGGCAACGCCAACCGCGGCGGAGTCTTTTTCGTAATTTTCCTCTCGCGCTTCTTCTTCTTCACCTTGACCTTCTTCTTCGCGGCGACCATCTCCTCCGGTAGCGACGGCGTCGAGGGTCGACTGTTCTCCACGATTCCGTAACTGTTCATCGGACTGGCACAGGTCTGCATCATCAACTGGCGTCGCTTCTCGGCCAACATCTGGTTGGCCAACTTTTGCGGATGTTCGTCGTAAAACTCTTCGTCCGTCAGCGTCACATCCGTCTCCAGGTCCGACTCGTGAATGATCGTGTCCGGATCGACCGGTTCCGGCGGCTCAACCGGAGGTTCTTCCACAACCGGAGCCACCACGACCGGCACCGGTTCCTCAACCTTCGTCAGCTGCTGCTTCTGCTCTTCCTTCTTCTCCTTCTTTTTAGCACTATTTTCATCGGAGCTATCCGAATCGTCCGAACTTGAGCTACTACTTCCCGAGCTGCTCGAGCTACAGCTGCAGTTCGATCCACACTCACAGCTCGAGTCCGAATCGCTTCCACTTTCACTCGATGACGAGTCCGACCCACTCTTCGACGCCTTCCGCTTCCGCGGCGACTTTTGCTTCTTCGTCGGACTCTTCAGCAGCGACGTTTTCCCCTCCACATTGCCATCGTCATCGATCACGATCGTCTCGCCACCCTCGCTCGCCTTCACCTCCGGGTACACCTTCCGGTACATCATACAGTAATCGTGGTCCGACTGGGTCACGTGCAGAATCTTGCTCTTCAACATCCGCTCCACAAACTGCTCCTCGCTGATCTCATCCGACACCGACGGTCGCCGGCTGTTGTTCCGACTCGCCTGGTAGTTTTTAAAGTTGTTCCAAATGTTCACAATCTGCTCCGCCCCGGCGGATTTGTCTTCCTCGTCGTCCACCTCCTGCTGCTGCTGCTGCTGCTCCTGCTTGGGTTCCTCCTTCTTGACGGCGTCCTTCACCTCGTCACCCGACTCTGCCGCCGCGAACTTGCGACTGCTGCTCGCGTTCGAGTGATCCGCGTCCGAGTCGTCACTGCTGTCACTCTCCGACAGGTTCAACGCCGGCAGATTCATCATCAGGTCGTCCTCCTTGGAGCGCTTCTTCTTCTTCTTGCGCGGGGTGGCCTGCTCTGGTGGCGCAGAAGGTTCTCCCTCCTTCTTTTCCTCCTTGATGACGCACGGAGCATCCGGGTCTTCCTTCTTGACGATAGCCTCTTCAACGGGTTCCTCTTTGGGCGCTACGACTGGCACCGGTTCCGGCTCGGGCGTAGGTTCCTTCGGAGGTTTTGGAGGCGAAGGTGGTGGCGGAGGTGGCTCGTAATGCCGTTGGA
Organism: Culex quinquefasciatus; assembly: GCF_015732765.1. Classification (NCBI taxonomy): domain Eukaryota; kingdom Metazoa; phylum Arthropoda; class Insecta; order Diptera; family Culicidae; genus Culex; species Culex quinquefasciatus. The sequence continues at coordinate 51,337,797 of NC_051862.1, read as the reverse complement.
CGTGCTTCAGCAACAGCTTCTTCGAAATGAACTTCTTCTCGCAGTCGTCCTCCGTGCAGGGATACTTCTCTTCGCCGTTGTGCAACCGCTGGTGGACCTTGAGGGCCAGCGACTTCCGGAAGCCTAGCTGACACACGTCGCACACAAACTGGGCCGGCGGCACGCAAAAGTGATACACGTGGGGCCACTTCTTCTGCAAACACTTTTTACACAACACCCCCTCCGTTCCGTGCTTCCAAAACAGATGCTTCAGGATGTCCGCCTTGTTACGGTACGCGATTCCACACCGATAGCACAAATGGTGCAACTTGTGCTTCCACACGTGATTCGACAAAGCGCCCTGCTCCGTACACTGCTCCAAACAAACGTCACACGCAAAGTGGCGCTTCCGCAGGTGGACCATCAACCGGAACGCCGACGGAATACCGTCAATGTTACAGCAACAGCACCGAAACTGGTAGTCCAAGATGACCATCCGATTGGGCGCCCCCGGACACATGTGGCAAAGCAGCTCCGAGTAGCTGAAAAAGTTCCCTCGACACATCAAGCAGATCGTCAACGCCTTCTGGTGCATCTTCCGGTTGTGCAGGTACAGCTCCTTGTGTATCCGCGTCACGAACCGGCACTGGAAGCACTCAAACTGCTTCGGATACGTCACCGCCTTCTCCTCCGCCGTCCAACAACTGTCGAACGTCTCCAAATTGAAGAACATCGCCTCCAACTCCTCCAAACTAGCTTTAAACCGCTGCACGATCGTCGCCGGCAGCAACTCCTCCGCCGTAATGCTGTTGACCGTCGCCTGGAAGCGATGCGTCGCGACCAAGTGCAACGCCAAGTACTTCCCATTCACGGCGATCCGGCGCGCGTGGTTGCAGTACAAACAGAACGGCACCGTCGACCTCAAACAAATCTTGATAAACTGTCGAATGTCCATCTTGTCCAGCGGTTCGTCCAGCGTCAGGTCGAACGTTTGCGCGTCCTCGTCCGCCACCACGATGCCGTCCGACGGTGGTGCCGCCGGTTCCGCTTCCTCCACCGAAGGAGGTGCAGGCGGTGCCGCTTCGTCCGGCTGCTCGTCCTCATCGACCGCCATCGGTTCCGCCACAGGATCTTGTTGCTGGTGTTCCACTGGCATCGGTGCGGGACCCATTTCCGGTGGTAGATTAACCGGCTGACGGTCACCCTCCTCTTCGATGTCCATCTCAACGGGGTCCAGTTTGACGTCATCTTCTTCGGCTCGTGGGGTAGGTGCTGGAGGTTGCGAGACTGGTTCCACTGGGGTAGGTTCCACTTCGGGGACGGGTTGCTCCGGGATGTTCTGTAAGAGTTGAACAGATTAAAGTTTAAGTGTCTAGATTGGTTGAGTCTGGATTTTTGATGGTTTTTTTTTATTGACTTTTATTTTTGGCGAGAGCAATAAAAAAATAATGATTTTTAAACATAAATGACATTTTTTTTTTGTTTGATTGATGGACAAATTTCCGCAAAGTTAACCCAAATCTGCAACAAAACAAAATCTAAAAATCGATAAGATACTCAAAAACGATAAAATTAAAAAAAACACCAAGATTCGATTATCGATAATCGAGTGGAAACTGTGATAAAAATCCCTAGATTTCTAAATTTAAGACAATTTCATTTTCTGATTTTATTTTTTTTTTCAATTATGCGTTTTGAATGTGAGGATCTTTAATAGTAGTTTATGCAACAAGTTGCAAAAAGAGGATTTTTTCAGCACGAGTCGTACATTTATCCAACGAGTGAAATTTTATGTCAAGTTTTCATGTATTTTGTCAATAAATCGTTAAAATCAAAAAAATTTTGAAAATTGTTACTTTTCGAAACAAGTGCTGAAGAGTTCAACTTTTCAGCACCCATTTGAGTGCTGAAAAGTAGAACTTTTCAGCATTTATTTTGAAAAGTGTTGCTATTCGATTCGGTTATTTTTGGTACAGAAAAGTAGGCTATTTCGTCGTTCAAGAATGACAGGAAAAGTTGACAGTTTTACAGCGGAATTGCAAAAAATTTTTTTTTGCAATTGTCACGTGAAACTTCTTACTTTTCCTGTCATTCTGGAACGACGAAATAGCCTACTTTTCTGTACCAAAAATAACAGAATCGAATAGCAACACTTTTCAAAATAAATGCTGAAAAGTTCTACTTTTCAGCACTCAAATGGGTGCTTTTGTTTCTTGTTTCGAAAAGTAACACTTTTCAACATTTTTTTGATTTAAACGATTTATTGACAAAATACATGAAAGTTTTACATAAAACTTCACTCAGTGTGTGTTTTTTGGAATTGCAAAAAATGTTGTATGGAACTCGTTGCAAAACTTGATTTTTTCAGCACTCTTCGTATTTATCCAACTCGGTGAACCTCGTTGTACGACTCGTGCTGAAAAAATCCTCTTTTTGCAACTTGTTGCATAAACTACTATATTTTCAGCATTTTTAATTTTGAGGTTTTTGAGTTGTTGAATTTCTAAATTCTAATTTTGAAATCTACAAGTTGTTTTTTTTTTTTAATTTGGTGGTCAGACAAATCTCGTCTCGAAAATGCCACCGGGACCTTCTGGGATCGAACCCAGGCCGACTGGGTGTATATTAGTATTTAGTCAGCAAAGACGGTGTGATTGTCACTTAAATCTTACCTCCTCTTCTTCCTGCTCCTGCTCCTCCTCCTCTTCTTCCTCCTCCTCCTCGTCGCAGTCACTCTCCGTCGACGACTCCTCGCTCTCGATCGGCGTACAAAACTGCTTGGGAATTTTCACCTTCAGCTTGGGCACCAACAGGGGCCGATTCTCCGGCTGTTCCTCCACTACGGGCTGGGGTGGAAGTTCCGGAACCGGTGGTAGCTCTGTCGGAGCTTCCGCAACGTTCAACAGCGACGCCGGGATGGTCGACAGGGTCGTCGTTGTCGTCTGGATCGGGAAGGGTTGCGCGGGTTGCTCGATTGGTTTCATGAGTTGGGACTGCAGGATGGATGGACCAAAGTGAAACTGGTTGGCGGGTTGAGGTGGCATCGACAGGTCGGGCTGGGACAGCTTCGCCTTCTTGTTTGGGACTCTTCGGTTCGAGTCACCGTTGCTGAGGGCGTTGTTCTCGACGTGTTGTTCCTGCTTCTTTTCGCACTTGTGCTTGGACTGCTTGATGCCGCCGCAGTTGTCGCACTTGTCCGCGTAGTTGGCGCAGTCGTGATGGGCGATTGCGTCGCCGTCCGCGGTGGTGACCTTCTCGAAGATGTGTTCGCAGCGAGCGCACATCAGATAGAGCGGGCCTTCCGGCTGGTACTCTTCGATGCTGGCCACGTGCTTCTTGCGGATCTGGTGCTTGGCCTCGAGATGGCTGACCAGCCGTTCCGCACTCTGGAAGATTCCCAGACAGTACAGGCAGATGTACTTTTTGTGCACCTCGCGCATGTGCTTGAAGAGGTTCCAGTTTTCGTAGTGCGTTCCGCAGGGCGAGCAGAGAAATACTTTTTTCTTGTCCTTCTTTTTCTGCTCAGCTGGAGGTGGAGGCGGAGGTTGCTGCACGGGGATTGTTGGCGGCAGTTGGGAAAGAAGAAGGGACTGCTGCCGATTGGGATGAGGCATTTGTTGGGGAGGAACTGTTGGTGGGGCTGGGAGATGTGGCTGCGGGATTTTGCAACTAGCCAGCATGGTTCTCATCAGGGATTGCTGGTGTTGCTGCCGTTGTTGGGGTCGTTTTGGTTTCTGGTTGAAGCGTAGCATTCCGGTGGGGAAGGTGCCGCCTTCCGGGCCAAAATGGTGCTGCCAGGGTTGGTGCTGGTGTTGGTTGGGTTTGGCTAACGCGGACGGATCAGCCTTTTTACGACCTCTTCGTTGCGTCTCCGCGATGACCAGCCGGTTGTCCTCGTCCAGCGTGTCGGACGATTCTTCCATCAGGAAATCGGCCGTGTTGACACCGACGTAGTTCGTCTTGAGTTGGTTGTTGAGTAGCGAAAATGGTCCAGTTGGGGTAGGTTCCGTCACTGGCGTTGGTTGCTGCCGCTCTAGCTGGGTCACCTGATCGCTAATGTTGTGCACAGCCGGTTTGTTGTCGTAGTCCAGCTTAATCTGCTCGGATATCAGCTTTCCCTGACTTAGGAAGTTACTGAAATCTACCGGTTGTGGCTGCGGAGCGGCCGGAGGTATCACCGGAGGTAACCGATCTACAGGTTTCTCCTCAATCGGCGGCCTCTTCAGCGATATGGACAACTTCAATCCTTCGCTCCGCGTAATTTTTCCCTCGTCAACTTGTTCGTCTTCATCGTCCTCCTCCTCATCATCTTCCTCTTCCGATGACACCGACAACGTATCCTCCGTGTCCAGCTTGCCATTATCCTGCACCGGCAACTCTATCCTCTCCTCACTTCGAACCGGTTCTTCGGCCTCCGCAACCTGCACCACACTCGCTGCAGCCTGCATTGCCGGTGGAGGCGTTTCCTCCTCTTTATCCTCCTCCCTCTCATCATCCGAACTGTCCGAATCTGAGCTCGAGCTCGACGAGCTCGATGAACTAGAACTACTCGATTCTTTATCGTCCAGATCGTCGTCCTCAATCGCATTCTCTTTACTCGCCTGCAGCTCAGTTGGATCTTGACTCGCAACATCCTCCGGAATCTGCTGTTGCTGCTGTTGCTCTTCCTCGAGCGACGACTTGCCGGAATCAACGGACTGATCCAGCTTGCTCGTACCACCTCCCTCGATCAAATCCTGCGCCACCGAGTCCGAGGATGGTTCCGCGACCGGATCGGAAGTGTGGTCCTGCTGCTCCTCCTCCTCCTCGAGCCGCGCAAGTTTGCTCAGCGGTTCTTGAACGTCGGCGTCGACCACCGCCGTTGGCAACGTCGTTGCTTCCGGACTCAACGATCGTAATCGTTTGTAGCTGGCGGCCGGTTCCTCCCCTTCTTCATCGTGCGAGGCGGTTCCGTTGATTTGAGGTTCTGAAAAGAAAGGTAGAATTGAAGTTTCGTGACAATCGCCAACAAATCAAGAACTTACGATCACTCAAGTCTTCACTCCTCGATGGCACCTTCTCCACAGCCGGTTGTTCCTCTATCCGTCGTTCTTCCAACACTGGTGAGTCCTCCTCCTCCTCGTTCCTCGCTTCAGCATCCTCGTCAATCTCCATGCAATCGTCGGACTCTTCTTGCCTTTGCGTCACCTCCGGTTGTTCAATTTCTGGCTCCGCTTCGGGAACTTCGTCCGCTCTTCGCTCCAGCTCGGTCGATTCTTGCAGCTCACTCTCCTCTTCCTCCATGTTTGTCACAACGGCAGCTTCTTCTTCGTCCGCCTTCACTTCCGTAGACTCAGGTTGTTTAACCTGATCAACGTCCACAACATCTGAGCTGGCAGCTTCGCTGCCAGTAAGGTTTCCGTTTACCTTGTGCTTTATTACGGTGACCGTGAAGTCACTTGCGTCCAAATTTTGCTTTGGAACATCTTCGTGAGGTTCTTCCTCTTCTGAATTCCGCTGTTGTTGAACGTCTTCCATTTCTTCATCGTCCTGCGGACGATGCTCATCGACGACCTCCTCCGGTTCTGCGTCGGCATTCAACTGCAGTTCTTCTTCCTGAGGTTCAACGTGCTCTGCTGATTCTCGAGACTCTTCGGTCGGAGGAACCACCGCAGCTTCATCTTGAACCGCTTCATTGATCTCTTGCTCTTGCGATCGTTCTACGTCTTCCATTGGTTCATCACCGACGTCTCCAACCTGCTGTTCGGACTCCTGGACTACTTCAGCTTGTTCTTCGGTATCTTCAACCTGCTCTTCCGTCTCTTGGACCTCTTCAGCTCGTTCTTCCTCCTCAACAGGTTGCTCCTCAGCGGTACCACTCTCGCCCTGCTCGGAATCGTCCTCGACGGTGATAACCTCCGACGTTGGTGGCTCAACTTCAGCTTGCCCGACATCCCTCTCAATCTCCTCGTCATTCACTGCTTCCGTCAAACCAACTTCTTCTTGTATCGATTCCTTCTTCTCCTCTTCTTGTGAAGCTTCCGGGGAATTCGGCACAAACTGCACGGAATCGCTTCCGTCGTCTTCTTGCTGGACTACAGCTGGGATGGCAGCGGCCACTTCTTCACCGTCAGCGTCTAGCGAGGGTGGTTCTTGCTGCTGCTGCTGCACTTCTACGGGCTCTTGCGATGATTCCGGGGGTGAGGTGGGGTCATCTGTCGCCGTAGCCGGTGCCGCAGCGGACGCGGTGGTGACGTCTTCTTCGGCCATGGCGGTTGTGGCGTTTGCGTCTGCTGGTTGGGAACCATCCTCATCGTCCATAGTGGCGAAAGCTGGAAAAGAGGGAAGAAAAGAAGCAAGATCTTATTAGTATCTTTTTTTTTTGTACAGTTAAATTTTACTAACATTGGTTGGATCTACGAGAATGAAACGAAAGTTTTGACCCCATTTTTTAATTTGCAAACATCTAGCTTGTTAAAACATTACCAAAAGACTAGTATTGAATGCTAGGCAGAGTTCAGTGAAATAGCTTCGACAAGTATTCCTTTGTTTTGTTTCTATTGTTCTATAGAAAATAAAACAATAGAATTCTGGACTCAAGGTCACAGAAATGAAGAACGCTCCTGATCAAAACTGGAGAATAAGAGGTATTTAAGCGGTGTTTGAGAGAATGCCAACACAGGATAAGCCATCTCTACTACGTTATCGATCAGGACCTTCGTTTATCTATCTTCACTTGTATCGCAAAATTTCAAATGCTTCTGTTGTATTGATCAATAACGGCGTCGGCTGCGACCAGTGGTCAGGTTGCGAAATAGAGACCGTCCAATCGACTGCATGGCCGACAAATTCTCACGAGGATTTCAGGGGGTTAATAAAGTGGGCACAACGTTGCTGCTTTTCTCATACCCAAAACATCGCTTTTTATTTTTTGCTGAACAATTGCTGCACAAGCGTTTCTATAAGTAAATTATTGAACAAGTGTATTGTAAATTTGGTCAATTGTTCACATTTTGATCAGAAAACAGATTCTGAAAAAAGTGTCCAAGTGGTTTATGAATGGTCCCAATGACATGTTTTACAAACGTTCACTATGATGCAAGTATGACTTGCACTTGCGCTTTTTCCAGCGTTCAAGTGTTCTCAGGGACGTTGGGCAAACATAGTAAATGAGTTCAGCAATCAGTTCGGAAATCTCTTGGCGAACAAAGTGTGCTACTTGGGTAAAGAGCCAAGACATGACGAAAGCTGTAGATAACGCGTAGTGCTACCACCTGTTGGAAATTTAAAGGATCATCTTAAAATGCTCTACACTGCAAGTTACTTTGATGTATAAGACCGGAGCTGTTGCAATGATTTGCTTTTTTGGCGTTCATCTGATGTAATACATTTTTTAGAATTCCAGTTTTAGGCAGTTTTATTACATTTATTACAAGTATCATACAATGTTTCACTTGTTCTTTACAAATATGTAATATAGAGAGTACTTTTCAAAACAGTCTACATTGCAAATTAATAAGGAATAACCACTTGAAAAACGAACACCAAAAGCCCCATAATCACCACCGAAGCCTGTCCACCAATCAAGCATCCCGCATTATCTCCGTTGAGCAGCAAGATATTCGCATCGAACGACTTCATCAGTCCGTATTGGCTGATCGCCAGCTTCTTCCTTCCGCTGGCAACAACACGACACACTTTGGTCACCGAGCACTGCCTTTCGACGGCCAGATAGAACGAGATGGATTCGCCTGTTGACAAGCATTCGGTAAATTTCACGAATCCTTGTTCTATGCGGAAAATCCCAAATCTGTTCGTTTCTAGCTGACCAAGGGCTTCCACTAGTTTCTGCTCGTAGTCAATGCTCGTTCCGTTACAGCTTTGGACGGATACCCGGACGTGGTTCGCGTCTCGTACAATACTGGCCCGTACACAGCCTTTGATGGCGATGAACGTTTCTTTCATGAACGCTTGCTCATTAGTACTGTTTGCGCGAGTCTCAAGGGTGATCGAATCCACGGTGCCGTCGTAAGAAACGTGCTCTCCTGGATCGTTTTCCAGTGAAAAAATCGTACAGGCCCGGATTATCGCCACTATGGCGGCCATTAGAGCAACGAGGGTTAGATTGGTCATGATTTGGTTTGTCAGGATAAAACTGGTGTGCCACGACAATTAGATTGTTCTTTTATACCATAAATAAGATAGAAAGGTTTGTTCAACGAGGTAATCATCTCTCCTGAGTATTGCTTTAGTCATCGTTTAGAAATCGTGTAACGCATAATTTATTCAATTTTGGGATGAGTTTGGGGTAAAATGAAAGCCGCAGAAATTGCAGCAATCGTTTTACATGACCAGCTTGGTTAATTCAAGTCCTCGTAAAAATTTTACTTCGAACATTCGGACCTTACATTTGAATTTGTAACAGTCAGTCAGACACTCGAAATTTACTAACAAGGAGAACCTGCAGTTCTCTAGAATTTCGTAAAAAAAAATCCTGAATTTCTGTAGGTGTTGTTTTTTTTTACTCATCACTTATTTTTATCAAACATGTGACCATCACATGTGAACACTTTAGGGGGGTTGGAATCACTCTATAAATGAGAGTAAGGCACCAGGGTAGGTAAACCATCACCATCGCACTATCATTGATGCATATTTCGGTGCGTTCCTCGTCTCTTAAAATTTCTCTTCTCTTTCGCAGCCGAGTGATGGTCGGCTTGCTATCGCGAATATCGAAAGCCCATCACATCGACTAGAAATACCCTCTCGCTGGCTCCGATGGAACTATCGTTCCAAACGGAGAGGCACGCACACGAAATTGCTGTATACATACACTGGAGCTCACCACACAAATGAACTCATTTCTACAAGGCTTACGGGCGAGAGAATTTCACGATTGCTCTTTCTCTTGCTTTTGAGCGAGGAGACTGGCGAGAGAGATTTTTTTTCCGTCTTACGCATCGGTTTTCGTTGCTCGCTATTTCATCGGCGTCGTTTTCGCTTCGCTCTCTTGATGCAGTTTTGGGAGAACGCCGAAAATTTGATGATTTGAGCGAGGGACGATACCTAAAAACCTTCGCCATCGGCGAGGAAACGAGAAAATACTATCCCTGGAAGGCACAAATCACCTAAAGGTGGATTAAGTAACTTTTTTTTTTTTCAAAGGTCCTATAATCATATTTTAAATATTTTTTTAACTAACTGAATTGAACTGTTGGAAAAAATCATTTTTTGTTCTGTGATGAAAATGTAAAAAAACTTACAATTTAAAAAAAACTTAAACTGATAAATGTATTTTACAATTGAAGAGTACGTGAAGCAACCGTTTTATACTCATGCGGTTGCTGCTACCTCTAAACTTAAACCTAAGGCTGCCACCCTGAGAAGAACCCATGACTTTCCGCTTAGTGCATCTCCAGCGCTGGGTGCAAACATCGAAGCAAAGCTAATTTGCACCCGACGTCAACCCCATCGCGGTACCTGTCGCGGTAGCAAATTTGCTCTCAGTTCTTCGGGATTTCACTTTGCTACCCGGTATTCTGCCTGTTTGCTACCGCATCAAGTGGAATTATGCACGGAAAATCGAATCAAGCACGGATTTTTTTTAATTTAAAAAATTAAAAACTTTAAAACATTTAAAAAATTAAAAAAAAAAAATTTAAAAAAAAATAAAAAAATTAAAAAATTTAAAAAAATTAGAAAATTAAAAAATTTAAAAAATTAAAAAAATTAAAAAAATTTAAAAAATTTAAAAAAATTAGAAAATTTAAAAAATTAAAAAAAATTAAAAAAAATAGAAAATTTAAAAAAAATTAAATTATTTTTTTTAAATTTAAAAAATAATAGGAAAAATAATATGAAAAATAAATAAAAATTAGGCCGTTGCAAATATTTTTTGAAGTTAATGTCCCTCGACTCTGGTCCAGGTCGTGGGGGGGGGAGGGGGGGGGGAAAGATTTTTTTTCGCCGAAAAAAAACTTTTTGCGGTGCTGTACATTGGAATTCCACAAAAATTGAAAATATTTTTGACCGAACCCAGACATGCTAAATATGATTTTAAACGCAGGAAAATGCATTTCTAATTGTTTTCAGTTGGATGGACTTATATTTCCTTTAAAATTTGGAAGTTTTTTGAAAAACATATTTTTTTGCCGCCTGGTTTTTCGAACCGGGGGCGACATAAACTTTGAAAAATATGTGTGATTGCGCACATAAGAGCGTCTGTATGATCCTGTCGCACTTTCTTTCCCGGTAATTACAAACAACTGTTGTTACGATACAAAACGAAACTATATTTAACAAAAACTCTTTATTCGCGTTTAAACTAGATTATATTTCGCGGTAACTGAACAGAACCGAACTGTTCCGACCTGTTCTGAAGTCTGTCAGGGAATGGGACTGATCTTGGGATGTTTTCCCTCAAGAAACTGAGCGGTCAGGACAAGTTCACTGACCCTTTTCCATCTGTTTGTGTTCTGTGAGTACAAATATGTGTGTGTTTACAAGTAACGTAGAGTGAGAAAACTAGACAACAGAAACTGCGGTAAAAACTACACGAAAACAGTACAGTACAGAAGTTTCTGACTAGAATCTTAATCTTGTGTGTAAACAGCCTGAAATAATAGAAAAAATATTATTTTTTTAAATTAAAATTTTGTAAAAGTAAAAAACAATGAAATTTTGAAATTTTTTATTTTTGAATTTTTAAATTTTTGAATTTTTAAATTTTTGAATTTTTTGAATTTTTGAATCACCCACAAGAGCAGACATAGAAAAACGCATTCAAAACTTTGCCCCAGGCTTGCCGGTACTTGTCGGGTATCAGAAAATGAGTACCCGACAGGTACCGACACATATTTTTCTTCTACAGATGAACTTGAGATCAAATTTGATACCTGCTTTGCTACGCGCGGTGGGAGACTCGGGGGCAAACTCGAGAGCAAATTAGGTGGGACTTTCGACATTTTCGAAAAATGAAATTCTTTGAAATTTTCAATAGGATTAAAAAGTTTAATGAACTTTTAGCATTTCTAGGCATGAAACAACACATAATTATTGATTTTGAAGGTAAACGAGAGCAAAAAATGATAAAAACCCATTTTTGCCCCCCGCGGTGGGCTTGTTTCGGTGGCAAATTTGCTACCCTAGCGGTGGGGATGGCGGAATTTTTTCAAGGTGGCAAATTTGATCTCGGTATTCATGAGCCGGGTGCAAATTTGATTTGCACCCCAGCGCTGGAGATGCCCTTATGAGGCGAAACCCGTAACCATTCGGCCACAGGAGGTTGGCAGTTCTGAACCCCTCTCTCCAACACATTATGCTACCAAACTTTCATTCGGTTCGCGAAAAAATCGTTTTTCGTTCTTCTCTCCTCCATTCGATGTTTCCATTGTTTAAATAAGGCTTTCTAGTCAAAGATTTACCAACACATTCAAAGTATGGTTACATGGCAGTTGCGGTCCGATTGACTGGACTGGAGTTCTGTTTTATCGGGGGGTCCATCTCTCATTTACGATCTTAATCCGTTAATGTATTTCAAGTATCTAGCTAATTCTTCAAAATTAAGATATGGAAAACTCTATGTCCACATCTCAAAACTTTACGTAGTCTACGCCATTCCGGTTATGTCTGTGACATAACTACTTTGACTTTTTATATTTTTTATCAGTCAATTTAATTACACATGTGTTTTCAATTCAATTCGGTTTTTACGTGTGAATAATCAAGCTTCAATGATTACATTTAAGTACATAACAGAGTTACATTTGGACACTCCTAACAAATTGATGCCTCTGTTCTCTCTTATGTTAACTAGATAGGAAAACCAGCAAGCTTAGTACTAGAGAGCACAGAGGCATCGATATATGTACTAAATAGTGTGCGTTTAAAAACCGATTACAATGTTGAATATGATTGAATAACCACTTGAAAAACGTACACCAAAAGCCCCATAAGCATCACCGAAGCCTGTCCACCAATCAAACATCCCGCATTATCTCCATTGGGCTGCAAATTCCGTGCATCGAAAGACCTCATTAGTCCGTATTGGCTGATCGCCAGCTCCTTCCTTCCACTGACTATAACACGACACACTTTGGTCGCCGAGCACTTCCTTTCGACGGCCAAGTTGATTGAGATTGATCCGCCATTTGACAAGCATTCGGTAAATTTCACGTATCCTTGTTCCTTGGAGGAAATCCCAAATTTGTTCGTTTCTAGCTCACCAAGAGCTTCCGCCAGTTCTGGCTCGTAGTCAATGCTCGATCCGTTACAACTTTGGAGGGATACCTCGACGTGATTCGCGTCTCGTACGATACTGGCCCGTACACAGCCTTTGATGGCGATGAACGTTTGCTCACTTTTCTTCCCTGAGAGAGTCTCGATGGTCATCGATTCCACGGTGCCGTCGTAAGAAACGTGCTCTCCCTGATCCTTTGCCAAAGGAGAAAACGTACAGGCTCGGATTATCGCCAGGATGGCGGCCATTAGAGCAAAGAGGGTTAACTTGGCCATGATTTGCTTTGTCAGGATAAAACTGGTGTGGCATTAGCACGGCACTTGGAATGTTCTTTTATACCATGCATTAAATGGATTGGATTGTTCAGTGCGGTAAACTTCTCTCCTGGGTATTGCATTAGTAATCGTTAAGAAATCGTGTAACACACATTTTTTTTCAATTTCGGGACGAGTTAACTTATTAAATGATGGCACTACTGAGTTTAAGGCAAGCTTGATATTGCTGAAATTTCAGCAATCGTTTTACAGTTTTATATGATTAATACAGTCTAGACTCGATTATGTTTTTTTAGTGCCTGAATACACCGAAATAAAAATACACGCCACTTTATTTATTTTAATTTTTAAGTTTAAGGCTGGATTTTCATGGATTGTGCAACGACATCGAGAGCACGAGCATCGAACCAACTCGATGCTCATGGCTTGCGTTACTTCATTTAGCTTGGAGACAAACCCAAAATCGACTTTCCGGAATAAGGTTTTACGCCGACACGATTTGGAGGTTAGAACGAGTGCACTGTTTACGTGGACTTAGCACAGTTCGATGCGGTCGTCGATTTTGTTCGGGGAAATTCGTCGACAATCGACGAAGACCATGTAAACAGTGCACACGAGCTGTCAAATGACGTCACGGTGTAAAACCCAGTTAGGTTTTACAGTGTGACGTCACGAGCGCGCACGCACACACATTTTTACTGAGACACACGGGCAAAAAATGTAAACAGTGCAGCCAAGCTGTCAAATTTCTAACCTCAAAACCGAGTCGGCGTAAAACCTAATAGGGAACACTTGCATGCAAGTTAACGAAGGATGGCAAATGACATGTTCAAACGTAAACAAAGCAGCATTAGGTTTTACGCCGACTCGGTTTTTAGGTTAGAAATTTGACAAATTGGCTGCACTGTTTACATTTTTTGCACGTGTGTCTCAGTAAAAATGTGTGTGCGTGTGTGCAAGTGACATCACGCTGTAAAACCTAATTGCGTGGCGGTTGGAATTCCAGCACAACTTTTGAAATAAGCTGATGTTGCTCAATAAATCTTTTTTAAAAGGTCGTATGAGTAGACTAGCGTCCTATGGGTGAAACTGGAATCACTAACGTGGCCATAACGCAGCGAAAACTCAACCAGTTTGCATACTTCTTTGTTAGATTCGTTGGACTCGTTAGAATGTCTATTTTCCAAAAATGACCCGCAGAACCCGGAAATGTTCCGGTGAGTCACGGGGTCAAACAGGGTCAAAAATTGCCATTTTTGGGTCCCGCACAAATTTGTTAAAAGAAATCTTGGAAAAAATACAATTTTTCATGTTACGATCTTTGTTCTACCCACATACAGTGCTGACCAGGGTAGGTAAACCATCACCATCGCACTATCATTGATGCATATTTCGGTGCGTTCCTCGTCTCTTAAAATTTCTCTTCTCTTTCGCAGCCGAGTGATGGTCGGCTTGCTATCGCGAATATCGAAAGCCTATCACATCGACGAGAAATACCCTCTCGCTGGCTCCGATGGAACTATCGTTCCAACCGGAGAGGCACGCACACGAAATTGCCGTATACATACACTGGAGCTCACGCACACAAATGAATTCATTTCTACAGGGCTTACGGGCGAGAGAATTTCACGATTGCTCTTTCTCTTGCTTTTTGAGCGAGGGGACTGGCTGTGTGAGAGATTTTTTTCCGTCTTACGCATCGGTTTGTTCGTTGCTCGCTATTTCATCGGCGTCGTTTTCGCTTCGCTCTCTTGATGCAGTTTTGGGAGAACGCCAAAAATTTGATGATTTGAGCGAGGGACGATATCTAAAAGCCCTCGCCATCGGCGAGGAAACGAGTATATACCATCCCTGGTGCTGACCATGGATTTTGAACCAATGGGGATGTTCCGGATTGGGCGGACAGGTTCCCTACCCCGGGGGAACCGGTCAAGGGGCGGTCAGAAATAAAACTATTTCTATCATGGCAATATGGGTGTCAAAGTTCATTATTTTCGAAATCGAGCTCATCTGTGATCCCCAAAACCACTTTTGGGCCGATCTGGCTACTTTGGGACCGGTTCCCGGCACTCCGGTGAAACCCGGAATATGGCAAATTTTGATAGGACAATATGGATGTCAAAGTTCATCATTTGCAAAATTAAGCTCATCAATGATCCCCAAAACCACTTTTGGACTGATCAGGCCACTTTGGGACCGGTTCCCGGTACTCCGGTGAAACTCCGGTGGAATACGACAAATTACGGGATTTGCAAAATCAAGCTCATCTATGATCCCCAACACTAAGAAATTGAAGAAAATTTAAGAAATTTAAAAAAAATAAAAATTAAAAAAAATAGAAATTTTAGAAATTAAGAAATTTAGAAGCAATTAAAGGAGTTAAAGAAATTGAAGACATTCATTTTTTTATGATTCAAGAAATTTTAGAAATTATAAAAATTTAGAAATTATAAAAAAAATTTAAATTTAGAAAAACTCTGAAATTTTTGAAAACATAGAAATTTAAAAAAAAAACTTAGTAATTTTAAAAATAGATTTTTTTTTATTTTTTGAAAATTTTAGAAAACTAAAAAAAAATTAAGAAAATTGAAAAAAAAATTTTTAGAAATTTTAGACATTTTGTAATTTAAGAAATTTAAGCAAAACCTAGGCAAGCAATCCGTCCAACGGTGGACGGATTCCGCCTGCAAAACAATGGCCAGAAGATTAACTCCATTTCACCATGCAAAATCAGCTGTTTTGATTTTTGACAGATAGAATTAGTTTCGTCAAGTCAGAGCCAAACTTATGAGAAATTGGACAAGTTTTCCGGTAAAAATGTTTCCGAGACTGAAAAATCAAGTCTGTCATATAAAAATTGCCGAAAACCACCAAAAAACCTAATTTTTCGCCATTTTAATTTTTTAAACCGCTGTATCTTCCCAAGGATTGGACATAGGACAATATAGAGAATTTTATGTAAAATTGTCTGGCAAATCGATTCCCACTATCGGTGTTTAAACATTTTGACGTTTAGACCACAAACAATTTTAGTAAATGATTTTTGTATTTTTTTTAAGAGAGACATACCATCCTGCATTTTTCGTCAGTCTTTTGTAACATCTTAGCCTATTTCCTCAAAAATTTTAAACGAAAGAAATCGTGACATCACCCTAAAATTTGAGCTTTAATCTTAAAAATCAAAAAATCTCATAGAATCGGCGAGTATTTTTATTTCAGTGTATTTTTTCAGAGAGTCCGTCAATTTCCTACAAGTTGGTCTTCGACCACTTTTTGATACGATGCAAGGCTTTGAGATACAGTAATTTTTAAATTGCAAAATACAAAAGTATTTAAATAACTTACGCCCTTCTCAAATGTTATTTTCGAGTACAATTCGCTCCATATACACACAAATGGCTTATATAGGCAAAGTTTCATTGAAATCGGAGAAGTACCAGTACCAGTACCAGAAAAATTCCTGATTAGAGCTGGAATTGCTCACTTAAGTGCTTATAACTTTTGATAGGATTGTCAGATCTTAAATGTGTTGAGCTCGTTGGAAAGGTTCAAATACCTTTCTAAAAATGTATAACAAGTCGAGTTTCCTCTCAAAAACCACCCTTTTTACAATCTTCTGGACTTTCGTCGTTTTTTTGACATAACTTTTGAAGTACTTTACTAAACTTTGTAATTTGAATTTCAATAGGGACTTACGGGACCCCAAGACGAATAGAATGAGGTCAGACCGATCCAAATCGGTTCAGCCAGTGCTGAGATAGTCGAGTGCATATTTTTCGGTGCAACTACACACGCATACACACACAGACATTTGCTCAGAATTCGATTCTGAGTCGATATGTATACAAGAAGGTGGGTCTTAGAGGTCTTATTAAGAAGTTCATTTTTCGAGTGATTTTATAGCCTTTCCTCAGTAAGGGGAGGATGGCAAAAACAACAGTTAGACTTCTTCGAAGTTGTTTACGAGGGGTATTTATTATTAAAATCGTTTCGTTCATGAATGATTTCTGATATTCTGTGCATTTGTACATGAATTACTTGTCCTGTGATCTATTATGTTTGTAGATCTGACAACCTTTTCACTTGTGATTTTAGGGACAAAGGAATGCTTTTTTTAACACTGAATTTTTCAAGATTTGTACGATTCACAGGCTTTACATTTTTTTTATGAAACTACGCTATAAAAATTCTTCAATCATACTCCACACTTACAGATAGACACACTGTACAGCAAACATTTCAAACGATTTTTTTTTCAATATCCACCAAAATCAATTGTCCCAACTATCATCACCATCAGTCCTCCAACCAGTAAAGCCCCCTGCCCTGCAATCACCGTTCCACCCCCCTTGGGCAGCAAATCCCGCGCATCGTACGACATTCCAAACGGCGCTCCCAGTTCCTTCCTTCCGCTGGCAATCACCTCGCACGGTCCCGTCCTTATTCCCGCCGTCAAACACGCCTGTTGAATCCTCACGTCGAAGTACAGCGTGCCACCGCCGATCGTGCATTCGGTAAACCGGATCAGCCCAACATCCCTCTCGGAGATCCCCAGCGAAGCAGTGTGCAGCAGCCCAAGCGCGTCCGTCAGTTCGCGGCCGTAGTCGAACTTGGATCCGTAGCAGCTTTCGACGCTCACCTGCACGTGGTCCGAGGTCCGGACGATGCTGGCCCGTACGCAGCCCTGGACGAGGGCCGTTTCGTGAAGTGGCAACGTTTGGTTGTCGACTCGGGGCTTCTTCATGGTGAGTGACACTATGGTTCCGTTGTACGACACCGGTTCACCGGAGTCCTTCTCATCTACGGTAGCTGGGCAGCAATGGACTAGGACGGCCTGGACGGCTGCCATCAGGACGACGAGGAATAACTTGGCCATGATCACGATATGAACTGGTATGTAGGTGACGGGTCACATTGGGTGTTCTTTTATACCGTCGTTAATGCTGATGAATACTTGCAATACTCAAAGGGGAAACGTTTAGCAAGCCTATTGATGGTAAACATTACCCCTGAGTATTGCAAAACATCTACCAAAGGATGATTGTGGTGGAATTTGTTCACCGAAACGTTATAAAGTAATGGAATAGGATTATTTCATTACCGTAATTTTACACATTAACCTTGTATGAGGTAATTTTGAGCTTCTTTTACTATAAGAATAATTTGACTTCCCTTCAGTCCTTAAATACCATCAATATTTATACTTTTTTTTAAATGTTTTTTTGCTATTCTACAATAAATCATGATTAGGGGAAATATACCCTTTCTAATCAAACACCTTTCTTCGTCATATGGAGAGATTAATGCTCGATTAAAGCTCCAAAAATACTATGTAGACTAAAAACTTACCAACAACAACACCACCTAGAGTAAGCACGCAAATGTATGCCACTTACTGGACAAAAAGATCAAATTTAATGCACTTTTGATTATAATTTCTTTTTTGCAAGACCATTTCTCATCATTTTGTTGGCACACACATCCACACGCAAGATGAGAGCTTAACTGCTTAACGAAAGTCGCCATCAACATCTTTTCACTTGCGCTAACGTTTTCAAAGCGCTTAAGAGATGAAATTGCTTTCAACGGCAACATGTTCTTTTGAACATCAGTGAGTCACTCACTTGAAAAATAATCCCGAAACATGTAAGTAATTAGCAA